>NW_028300966.1:2480000-2780000 GCF_049000335.1 Polistes dominula | reverse complement strand
AAAGAAAATAAAATATGAAAGGGAAGATAGAAGAATACCTACTATAGCAAAAGAATTTGCTCTTCGTCGGTCTAATTCATTCGTAACTTCACCATCCAAGGAATATAAAAGACTAAAAAAAAGATAAAGATATACAGAGAGTAAGATAGGAAAAGAACAGGAGGGTGCGCACGCGCTCACATATTTAAGTTTGTGTGAGAGAATGAAACCACGTTAGTGAAGAAAAGAAGGAAGGCCGAAAGACGTAAAAGATGCTCTGCGGTAGGCAGTGAAAAATCTCTGGAACCATTCTTCATATTCTCTCTCTCATTCTCATTCTCTTTTTCTTTCTTCTTTCAAACCAAATAGAAAGGAAGAATGATTCTGGACCACTAATACCAAGTAGGATACCAAAACGTTCTTCTTCCCTTCCAACCCACCTCGAGAATGCCACCCGCATCAGATAATATTTAAATTGATGATAAACATTTATAAAAGCGTTTTGTTATATACAGAAAACATATTTGGATCATCGTGACTCTGTGGTGGTAGTGGTAGTGGTATTCGTGTTGCTGTTGGCTCCGTTAGGACGAAAGATTATGAATTCAGGCCCTCTCGACAAACCCCCATTGTCCGTTGTTGAAACCCCATCTCCATAACGGGTCCTTTTCCTTCTTACTTCTTCGTTGGATCAACCTTCTGTTCTTCTTCTCTTATATTTTCCTTTTTTTATTCTTTTCCTCCTTATTTTTCTTATCTTCTCGTCTATCGAAGTCATTTTATGAAAAAGATAGAAAAAAAAAAATGCGGAGACGATTATATTTCTTTATTATTCTTGAAAATTTTTAATAAACAGTAATTCTATTTTTTGTTATACGAAATAATCAAGAAGGGTAATATAAATTATGTGAGAGATAAAAGATTTCTTTTTTTTTTTTTTTTTTTTAAATATAATATAAATTATGTGAGAGATAAAATATTTTTTTATTTTTTTTTTTTTTCTAACCTTTTCAGATCTTTTCTTCTTCTACCATTCTTTCACTTCTTCTTTCTCTTTTTCTTTTCTTTTTCTTGTTCGATTCTCTTTGAACCCTTTTCCCAGGCAACTCGACCAAGAGAACGAGAGCCCGTTAAATCCATCGTCCCATCTCGCGAATCGCTTTGTAAGTCCAAACTCGACTTCGCGATCCCATTCTCCGATTGTCTCCTTCGTAGTTTAGCCGGCACGGGCTTCTTAAATCGTTCGAAGGGATTCGAAAAGGGCTCGACAAAGCAAAGGGTATCTCTCTTAGCTCGAGCGTGCTCGGAGAACGTCAACGACGTTAATCGTGCAAGAATAAAACGCGATCCTATCGATGAAAAGGACAGACATATATCTGTATGTATTTATGTATGTGTATATGTGTTTTGTATAGTACGAAGGACAAGAGAAAAGAAGAAATAGAAGAAGAAGAAAAAATAAAAGAAGATGAAGAAGAAGATTCGATTGGGGACAAAATTCTACAAAAACATGTGTATCACTTTAACTTCTAACTTTTGTATCTGTCCCAAATTTATCTTTAAATCTTTGGGATCGTTTCTTCGTTGGTATAAAGAATTTCTTTATGATTTATGGTGATGGTAAATCAATGTAATTTAATTAGGATGATATTCTTAAATATGTGAATAAAAAAAGAATGATATATGATTTATTTTCTTCATGAGTAGGATAGTTAAATGTCTTATTAAATGGTACAAATATAATAAATCTTTTTTGTCTTATTATTATTGTTATTATTATATTTATTATTATTAAATTATATTAGTATTATTATATTTAATTATTATTATTATTATTATTATTCTCTTTGGTATTATTACCGCGAAATATCTTAAAAATCTTATTTTATATTATATAATATAAATATAATATTTATTTATATTTTATAGAATATAATATATAGTTATTATATATTTATATTATATATATTATATAAATTAAATATATATAAAATATTTTTAACTTATTATAATAATAAGTTATATTATTATAATAATTATATTTATTTTCTATTATATAATATAAAATTTATATTATACATATAATTATTTTGTGAATAAAGTATTCGTCGAAATAATATATTTTTTTGTATAAACAGTAAATTTAAAGTATAGAATAACAAAATTTATCATTGGAAAATAGATAATATAATGGGGGAAAAAAAGAAATGGAAATTATAGAAATTTTCTATAATTACTTTTACTTTATTCAATTGATGTATGAAAGTAATACTTAATACTTAATACTTAATAAATAAATGAATGAATAAGAATTCAATGAACATAAGTAAAAAGAGTATAAAGACAAAGAAGAAAAGTAAAGAAAAGAAAAGACGTATTTAAAAGGTCTATCGAACGTTTTAACCATTTCGTGAAAAAGGTAGGTAATAAAAAAAAAAAAAGAAATTTAAAAGAGGACGAATTCAAGATCGTGGAAAGATCGTTTTATCGCGGCTCCAATTTCACTAGGAAACTCTCAAGAGAGAGTCGGTTGAGAATTCGAAGGCACCCACGTCGTTTCCTCTTACTTTGATCTTTGGCGTGGACTTGTAAAAAAAAAAAAAAAAAAAATGATCGAGTCAAGGCGCGTTTCTTTCGTCGTGAGAAGAAAAAAAAAGAAAAGAAAAAGAAAGGGAGATGAAAAAAAGTGAGAAGATATAAAGAAACACTTGACTTGATCTTTGTAACACCTTCGTTCGAGACGTCAATAATGTCATCCTTCAAAAACAGGTAAGGCATGAATTGGAAAAAGAGTAAATGAGACAGAAAGAGAAAGAGAAAGAGAGCCCTTCGGGTCTTGCGAAATGAGATGAGTGTCAAAAGAGTACGGGACTTGTAAATAAGAAACCAAAAAGATCAAGATGCTGAAAGAGTAATCTGAGAAGCTTCCAAAGGATTACGAAGAACATGCTTTGGGAAAGATCGAATAGTGTGATAGCATAGTCTTCTAGCTATAGGCATAAGAACCAAGGACCTTGAGTGTTCTAACGACTGCTGGCAAATCAAATTGAAACATTCACACTTAAACATACCTTTCTTTCCTTTCTGTTTTATTTTTTTGTTTTATTTTTCATCCAATTCATTTGATTTGATTTTATTTTATCTCATCTCTTATTTTCTTTCTTCTCTATCGAAAAAATAATGATCACGTGAAAAACACGTGGCAAAGGGGACCCCAAAAAGATTTAACCGATGAGGTCCATCCTTTCCTCACTTCAGATTCGAAGTGAATTAAATGGCTGAGGTGTTTTGTGGGAGACGAGAATTTCTGTTCCTATCTTTTCAGATCGGTGACAACCGGTATAAATCTTTTTACGAACGTAATGGGAGGAGGTGAGTGTGAGGGGGAAGGGAAATAAGTTCGTTTCTCGACTATTCGCTTAATTTTCACGCGACACGTCGATCGTCGTCTTATCCTCCTGATGCATCAATAAAAAAAAGAAAAAAAAGGAAGAATGAACGAGAACAAGAATGAGAAAGAGAGAACAAAATTTATTTGACTCGTTTATTCTATACACCTTTCGAGATATCATCTTATTAATCGTATTTGTTTTTTTTTGTCTTCTTAGAAACACGTTAGACCTATCAAACTATCAACCTGAACCATTCTCATCCGATCTAAATTAATTCAACACGTATACGTCGATGATGATCACACACTTTAACTAACGTAACATGATCACACGTCTGGTTAGTATAAAAAACTAGTCTTCTTTTTGCTTCTTTTTTTTTTTTTTGCAAACGAGTTAAAAGATATCGTCACAAACACCGAATAAACACCTTTCTCATTCTTTTACTTGTGTCCTTCTACTACTTCTTCTTCTTCTTCTTCTTCTTTGAAGGACCCATAGTCTCCAGTGTCACTTTAAGGATAAACATTAGTAACAGGTTTCACGAGATTCAGTTCAGTCGTTCGTGAAACTCGTACGATAGAACGTGGAGAAGGAGAAGGTGAGAAGGAGGAAAAGGGCGTGATAGGTGGGAGGAGCAGAGGGGGGTAGTGTTTGACGGTGAAGAGAAGTCACACGCATTTGAGATTCTTGCGGAGAGACCACCAAGAGGAGGGAAAATGATGGAACGAGGCGACGATTGGAAGGGAAAGGTTGACACACCGATGAACACATTCTCCCCTCTCTTCCTCAAACCACCCCCCAGCCCTCTCTATTCTTTGATCTTAAGTCTCGGATAAGAGGTTTTCAAGTAACGTAAGTTAAGATCGTAAGTTCGAAGAAATAAATTGAATTATTTTGAAAAATATAATAATAAATGGTACATTTATTTTATTTACTATTTTTATTCTGTCATTGATTCGAATTTTAAATGTTTATTTTTTAATTAACGTTTCTTCTAGTTAAATATTGAAATAAATTTAATGGATATTAAATTTAAAATATTTGATAATTAAATATTATATGTAATATATATTATTAAATATATTATTATATAAAATATTATAAAATATAATATAAAATATAATAAAATTAAAAATATATAATAATAAATAAATATTAAAATAGAAACATTTGATTCTATTTTAATGCCAAATTATCAAATTGGAAAATAATAAACTATACATTTATTTTTTCTACAATTTTTATTCTATCATTAATTAGAATTTTTAATATTAATTTTTTAAATAAACGTTTTTCTCTCGGAATAAAATATTTGATTTAATTTTATTTCCTTAATGTAAAATTATCAGACCTCTTTATACAAATATGTCTATCAAATTATACGAAAGATGTTGAATAATGAAATGTTTTCGAACAAAAATAGTATAAAAATCGTGTCGATTAATCGAAATAGAAGTCAGTAAAGTTTAAAATTGCAAATAGAATCGAAACAGACCTGGGGAATCATCTTTCTTATGGATTAGACGTAACGTTAAAGAACTATTTTTTTTTTTTTTTTTGACAAGTCTAACTTTGTACTTTCATTGACGAGCATGGAATATTACTTTTTATTTTTGATTCTTTGGTATAGTCCAATTTCTATAAGAACGGTGTACCCTACTACTTTTGCAATTTAATATCGAAAGTAGTGTCGTTCTATCGTAGCCAAAGGTTTATCGATTTCATCGTCTCATATTCTTCTTCTTGTGAAGTATACTTCTTTTATCCATCACCTTGTTATATATATATATATACATATATGTGTGTCGAGACACTGTGTGTGTGTGTGTTATGTTATTTTTAATTCATTTTTCTTCTACACTTTTTCTTTTATTTTTCTTTTTTCTATCCGTACTTTTTTCCTTAACACAAATGACGTATTTTTTATCGGGGTTAGAAGAAATAAAAAAAAGGTTCTTTTTCTCTTCGATCATTTTCTTTCTTTCTTAACTAGAAAAAGCGGTTTACTAGCAGCATCTGTCGTCTTTGTAACATTCGAACTTGTACGATGTAAAACTTTTCAACATTTCCTATCATCAAGAAGAAACACCTTTATCCCCCTTACCTGTGTTTTCTCTTTTTGAAAAATAAAACTTGGAAGTAAATGATAAAAATATGAGTGATATTTAAAAGGTTCTGGTAACATCTTTTTCTTCCGTTTGTAAATGATCATTATTTATTAAAACATCAAATAAGTAGTACGAAACACATTAATTTACAAAATGTTTAATATAAATCATAAAATATATTATAAAAATATACATATCTATAATATATATATATATATCAATTAATAATATATTACTAATAATTATATAATTAAATTTATTAATAATATTTATTCATATATACATATATTATTAAATATTATAATAAATGTAATTAATAAATAAAAAGAAAACATATATATTATCGGGATCATATAATATTATATGAAATATAATCGATACAAAATTAATTCAATACAAAATAATGGGTAATATTTTGTCCAATTCGTTCGGCCTATTCTATTACCATATCCAAAATTTATTCGATCAGAAACAACGTAGGAACCGTTGTCCCTGGTATACAACGTCAAACAGGAAACTAGAAATGCACTCGGACGACAACTACTACTACGACGACTATGAACTACGACTACGACCATCGTCCATTTCATTTCGTCAAATAATCGAATCCAAAGCGACACGGCGTATCATCGACGTGCCCTGGAACGAATAATTCGACAAACCGAAAAACAAAAACAAAAAATACGAAAAAAAAAAAAACGAGAAAAAACAAAAACAAATAAAAATAGTAAAATGATGTGCACGAGAGAGGTAGAAATGGTGAAGGTGGGAGGAGTAGGGGTGGAGTTGAAATAAAAAATGTCACGAAAAGATGTCCACGAAACTCGTTGGAAAAAAATATTCTTTTGCATGTAAATGAAAACGAAAATAAAAAAAGAAATAATAAGTAAGAATAAGAAAGTAAAAAAAAAGAAAAGAAAAGAAAATGAAATACACGAGATGATAGTTGTATGTGACCGGAAAGAAAGAAACAATTTCTAATTAATCCTCGCACGAGATATTCTTTGTCCTACGAGATTTTCCGATACTACGAAGGAGTAAAGAAAGAAAGATAAAAAAAGGGTTGAGGGAAGAAATATAAAGGGAATGGAGTGAAGCAAGCAGCCTATGGTTGACAAGCTTTCTTCTATCCCTACAACGATGCTTATCGTTCGCTTCGGTGACTATTAAAGATCGGTCGTCATCCATCAAGACGCTAAGGTGATTCTTCTCTGACAATTCGAAAATGAGCTTTCATTAGAAGCACCATGCCAAGAAGATAAGCTTTGAAAGTCGACCTCCTTTCTCCTCCCATCCCAACACCTCCTTCCCCACCAACTGGTAGGGTCGTCAATCTTTTAATTTCGAGAGAAAGAAGACGATTTCTAGTTCTTGTCCTTTTTTTTTCTTCTTTTTATTTTATTTTTTCTTATTTCTCGCTCTACATAATTTTACTTTGCGAGTAATATAATTAAGTTTTTATTATAAATTTTATAATTTATTTAATTGTAAATTTTTTATTATTGAAATATTTATTTTTAATTTTAATTTAATTGTAATTTTTTCTATTATTTAAATATTTATTTTTAATTTTAATTTAATTGTAATTTTTTTTAAATTACAAATTGAAGTTTTGTCAACGTTAAACTAGAAATTTTTTTTTATTTAATTTTAATATATAACTCATCTTTGGCTTTTTTTTTTTTCTTAACGAAATTTATGTTTCTCATTTAATTTTCTTTGTTTTTTCTTTTTCTCTACTAATTAACCGAATAATCCTCCTACGTCAAAGTTTCAAAAAAGATTTAATAAAGCACAATAAATCATATTAGAGAAAAAATAAGTGGTTTTTTCTCTAACTTTTTTTCCCCCTTTTTTTTCATCCGTGTGTTTGTCGACTAACACGATTTTAAATACACGTGTTTTACATCTTTACTGATTTAATGTTTCTTTTAACTTTTCATGTTGAACAACGTAGAAAAATTTAATGGGACAACATTGTTGTGTATCCCGTGATTATTTTACATTTCTTCCATTGTTCTTTCTTTCTCTCCCATTCTCTCTCTCTCTCTCTCTCTCTCTCTCTCTCATTCTCTATTTTTCGAATGAAATTGTTTCGATGATAATCCAGGCAGAAAAATAGCGACATTGTTCTTTCCCATTGTCAGTCTGATTGGCAGGTTAACATTGAAAATAAAAAAAGGAAAAGGGGTAAAAAAGAAAATTTCAAGCCATGCTACAAGTTTCTTCATTTTTTACCTTCTTTCATTCATTCGTTCATTCTTCGTTCCTACCTTCCTTCCTTCCTTCCTTTCTTTCTTTCTTCTCATTCATGCATTTTAATATTTGTCTGCAAGATTATTTCAAGTTTGTTTTTTCGTCTCCTTCATTGTCAGATTAAAATGCAACAACAACGAGTACAAATAAAAATAAAAACACTTGTCGTTTAATTTAAAGATCGACGAGTTTTATAATTGTATAGAAAATAAATAAATTAATACATCAATAAATTAGATAAGATAAATAACGATAATTTATTAATAAAAATAAATTAATTAATTTAAAAAAAAAACGTATATATATATATATATATATATATATATATATATATATATATTCAACAAAATTGTTTTTAATATATGTCGTTGACTTGCAAATGAAACGACGCAAAAAATGTTTACCTTGAAGCACGATTATTCCCATAGAAAAGAGATAAAGCTCATTAAGCTCATTAAACGTAACGCCCAATATATTATACGTTCGTTTAAAAGTAGCAACGTTAACGAGTTGTGGGAGAAGGTGAGGGGGTGGTACGCGTGAAAAACCGATAAAACGCTCGAACGAATCGCTAATGATGCGAAACGTAAAAATTTTCGTTTTCGATTACTATGCATAAAGAGATCCGTTTCTCATAGCGTTCTTAACATGATCTAGCTGAGAATCTTTTTATCGGTGTGGAAGAAGGAGGAGTGGGGGATTTATTGAATTTTTATACGACATACTTTCGGTATTTAAATGCTGTGCTTTGTTAACAACAAAGTGCACTTTATGATAACAAGGTTTTGATATTTTAAACAAATTTCATATTTGTCTTTAAGAATATCAATCAGTTTCTTACATCAATAGGTGTAATATATATTATTTTATGTAATAAAATAAATATTTTATATATGTAATTATAATATTATTTTCTTATAATAATAGGTGTAATAATTAATAACGTCGGTTTACTATTTAAAAAAAAATATATATTAGAAATATAATATAAAAAATAATAAAAATATAATATTTTATTATAGAAATATATATTCTATATATTTTAATTAATTAATTAATTAATTATTTAATATTATATTTATAAATTAAATTTATAAATGTACTTAATATCATATTATAAATTATTTATATAATTATTATTATTATATATAACATATATTATATATATATACTCATTATAAAAAAAAATCTATTATAAATATAAATAAAAAATATTATTAAATATAATACTATATTGTAGTAATATATATTTTATATAACACTTATTTATATAATTTAATATTTGTATCATTTTGTTTTAGTTTTTTTGTACAACTCTACAATAAAATAAAATGAAATAAAATTAAATAATAATATATTTTTATAATTTCAAATAAAAATTTATCCAGACTAGACTATCGATTATTATGATAAGGTATAGAAATTCCTCTACCGCGAATTCCTTCAAAGAAGAAGTGTATGCTCGTGTATGTACGTGTATGTAAGTGAATGAGTAATTCAGTGAGAGAGAGAGATAGAGAGAGAAAAGGGAAGACCTTTGGAGCCTGTCGACTCATATATAGGCAACACGATGTTGTTTTCATGAAACTCGATACCTTTCTCAATACCAAACAAGCCTTCATTCCCACGAGGAACCTACAAAAGTGTCTTTCGAACTAGACCCTTTCTCCTCTTGCCGTCCCTTTTCCACTAAATTCGAGAGTTTCTCCTTAACGAAACATTCCAGCAATCTTAATTAACACATGACGAATATCATCCTATCTCCCATACTTAAAAATAGACAAAAAAAAAAAGTATCTATCTCATTTTTATTTTCTTTTAACAACTGTCACGATATAAAAAAATATAAAAAAAAAAGAATAAAAAACAAAAAGAGATAGAATAAAACGTAAAAAAGAAGCAGTTGAAAAAAGAATTAGTTGGGGCATCGTACGATTGATTTGAAATCGATCGTTTTATTTTTTTTTTTCTTTCTTTTTGACACGAAAAGGATAAAGCATTCATTAAATGAGGGGTGGGGAGGGTGTGGTGAGGGATGAGAATGATCGAGAATCTACTTTGAGCCAATAGAAAAAGAACAAAAAAATAGAAAAAAAACAAGAGAGAGAGAGAGAGAGACAGAGACAGGTAAAAAAAAAAGATTCTGTATAAAAGCGCAATTCGAAGAGAAGAGAATTTTGCCCGGATAATTAGTTTGTTTGAATCACCAGGTACGATACCTCCCTGTACATATATATATATATTCAGAAAAGTGCGGAAATATGGTGGCAATAGAAAATAGTGGTAGGAAGAAAGGAAAACCCCTGAACGAGGAGGATGAGGGGGGGGGATGGGGAATCTAGGAAAAGAGAAAATTCTCTTCTTTTCTCTCGGTCGCGTTACGTACGACCGCGATCGTTTTTCCCATCTCCAACGGGGGTTGTGCTCGGTAGTGGTGGTGCTACTGCTTCTCCCTTCCTCCCCTTCACCCTCCTGCGACGCGAATTCGTAACCGGTGGTACGCGATGCCGAGCAATTATTGAAAAACGATTTGCCAAGCCGCAGAATATTCCCTGATTCCGCTATACGTTTCTATATACCTCTCTAACGTTTCTGCTAGGCACGTTACCCCCTCCCCCCTTCTCCTCTCCTCACCCTTTGCATCATCGTTTCTTTCATTTTTTCCCTCTCTTTCTATTTCTCTCTGTGTGTATATGTGTGAACCCTTACCAACCAAAACCACCCTTTTCCTTATGCGAAACTCACCATTTTTCTCACTTTCTTTCTCTCTTCTCTTGCCCCCCTCCCACCCCACCCTCCTCTGCCCCACATACCTCACAACCTTTACATTTTTCAACGTTTCAAACGAATGCTAGAAGTATTAGTGGGTTTGTATATGCATATATCATTTTACGCAAAGGATTTTCTAAACAAATCAGATTAAATTGTATAGCAAAATTTGGACGGGGATTATTATTAAAAATGAATAATTATAACAATATAACTATATAAATATTTATAATATAATATTTAAAAAATATAATTAATAATATTATATATATATATATATATATATATTATGTTATATAATAAATATAAAAATATAACTAATAAAATATGATAATAATTTTTATTAAATTATTAGTTAATGTATATTATATATATTATTTATATTAATAATAATAAATTATTAATATATCGATATATAATATAATAATATTAATTATATCAATGTAATAATAATAACAATTATTATTTAATAAATATAACAATAATTTTTATTAAATTAGTTAAATTTTTAACTAAAAATATATTTATTAATCTTTTGATTTGATTTGAGATGAAATTGGTAATGGTTAAAGGAAAGTTAAATAAAATGAAATTGTCTATATTATGTTAAATAACTATATTGTTATTATTTGTATAAAAGAAACTCGTAGAATTATATTTATTGTAATGTACAAAGATTTTCTAGGAATACACGATGATATCGTACAAAGATCTTTGGCATTTTACCAGAAAATCGAATGAAAACACACCTAACGGTAAAAGAGTTCTAACAAACGTCCAGTTGGTCTGGAATTGACATCTTTTATCGGGAAACTATCATATATTAGATCGAATGCAGAGTCCAATAGGAAGGGAAGCATTGTACTTGGTGGTGGTGGTTTGTAAAATAAAAGAGAAGAGATGGATTGATGGTGAAAATAAAAAGAGAGAGAATTAAAAAGAAAGAAAGAAAGAAAGAAAGAAAGAAAGAAAGAAAGAAAGAAAGAAAGAAAAAGAAAGTAATTGAAGATAACGTTCAATCTAATCGCTGATAATAAATATTAATTGATATCGATTAATAATAAATATTGAAAGCAATCGTTGATGGTTAATAATTTGAACAATGACGATTAAAAGTACAAGTAAAGTAACGTTCGAAAGATTAATCGATTTCATACCTTATTTAAAATGTTTTTTAATACCTGTCACAAGCTCTCGAATGAGTACAAGAAAAAAAAGTAATGAGATTCGTGATAGTAGATACTTAATTTATCATTAAAAAATTTCTATGTAAAATAATACTTTAATCTTTGATAATTTGACTTACGAAATAAAAATGAAACTGCTTTTCTATAACAAAACATAATTTATTTATAATATTTAGAACTTTTAAAGAATTAATAAAAGATTTGTTTCACCAATAGAAAAAATCAAGGAAGAACATTTTTAAAGCCTTTATTTTAGGATCCTTTATTACTTTCTTTAAGATAAGCTTTTATTAAGTACTTTATTTATGGAGAGTTTCTCTCACACTACTTTACTTTCCAATTATTTCATAAGTATTATTTTATAATATTTATTATAATTATTATATTATTATATTATTATAAATAATAATTTAATATTCATTTAATTAATATTAATATATAAATTATTATTAAAATAATATATTATATATTATTATATTATATTAAATATATTATTATTATTAATATTATATTAATATTAAAAAAAAATTAAATACCAAAACAAAAATACCAAATTTAAGAAAAGTACTATATAAATGTGTGTGACATAGCTTTTTATAATAATAAATATATAATATTTATATTATTATTATATTAATTTATATTATAATTTATTATTCTATATTTTTGTGTATAAATACAAATTTTAAGTAAAGTACTATATAAATAACGTGGTTTACTTTACATATATTATATATTGCGTATATAGTTAAAAAAAAAAAAAGCTATATTACGTGACTTTTATCCTAGGATGATCCTATTATATCACCACACTACTATTCCATTACGCGTCATTGAAAATCTAATCGATTGAACTACATTTCCTCTACCTTTCTCTCTCTCTCTCTATCTCACTTTCTCTAAGCTCTACCTAAAAGGTTTAATTCTACTAAGCTTTGGGAGCATTCACGATCAAATAGAATATTTGCAGGTTCTCTCTATCTCTCTAACCACAGCATACAGTACATCTCCTCCTCCTCCTCCTATCTTTATCTTTCTCTTTCTCTTACTCTCTATCTCTCTCTCTCTCTCTCTCTCTCTCTCTCTCTCTCTCATTTTCTCATTGACGACAGAGAGATCATAGACGAACGAACGCTCGGCATTTCTGTCGGAAGGCAACGCAGGCAGTCATGGAGGCAACCATCTACGGCTTCGAGAGGACGTACACACAGGATGTGGGGAATGCCAAGCAGCCGAAAATCCTTCGTCCTTTGTGAAATTACCGTGATAAGAGCAAGCTGAATTCCATGACTATATGTCGTAACGTGGATATTTCGTTCTACGTTCCAGGACGATTCCATTAAGGGGACTCCCCCCATCACCACCACCCGCACCATCATCTCATCCCGTTAAAACGATCTGACGTATCATTTTATTTTCTCTTTTATCATTTTTCTTTTCTTTTCTCATTCTCTCTCTCTTCTTTCTCTTTTAGTTCTTTTTCTTATTTTTTTTTTTTGTATTATTTCTTTTGCCAAAAAAAAAAAGAATAAATATAGAACGTGTGATATTAAGCACACGAATACATTTATTCGATAATATTTTTTTATATGCTGATATTCGTTTAAAATTGGATTACATTTGTGATAAGTGGATTCAACGAGAATCGATGGTATCAATACAATTTTCATTGCAAGTCAAATAACGAAATTAAAGTTTAATTTGATAACAGAATGTGATTAATATAAATAAGAAGAAGAAAATCAGATAATATTTAAATTGAAAATTTGTTCATAAAAAATTATCCTTTCATGATAGAAACGATAAAATAAAAAAACTACTTTATTTTATTTTGTGATAAGTAACCATAGTAACTTGTTTAAAAGATAAAATCAAATTTCTGAAATGAAATATATTGACTGTGTAGAATAAAATTGCACGAAGTTACGTTAATTTCTCGTTCGAATGAGTTTTGATGGATGAGGGACGGTAGGAGGTGGGCGCACCGTAAGATGATGAACGAGACAAAATAATATATATAAATAAAAGAGAAGACAGCTGGAAGAAAAAGTAAAAGAAAAAGATGGAAAAGATGGTGCGGTAGATTTTCTTGATAACTTAATTACTTGCTTTATCCAAGCAGCAACGTGAAATAACGTGCGGCTGACGTTAATTTATCCATATTTCTTTCAACCATTGATTTCTTTCTCTAATCTAACTTCGTAAAAAAAAAAAATACTACTACCATTTTCACCTCTGGACATATTAAATATCCCATTGTTTATTTTTCTTTTTTTCAAATATGATAATACAAAATTTATTATAGAGACACACCCACAAATTACATTCTATCATTTATCAATTAGCTCGTTAAAGTAATAAATAATATATCCAAATAATTATACGTATTTATAGTATTATTATATAATAATATTATTAGTATTATAACGTATGTATATATAGTATTATAATCACGGTAATCAACTATACGACAGGGTTTAATTACTTACGCATCGTTACGTTCGTATTTCTGAACAACTTGATCTAAAAAAAAAAAAAAAAATGGCGTTCGCAATAGCAGTATTTTCCAGACGTCGAGAACAAAAATCGGCATTCGAAAGGAACGTATTTAACACCATACCTACACCACACCACCACACACCCACCCCATTTCATCGGGGGCCGGTTCAATCACATCGGGTCCGGGATGCTGTTCGTAGGCAAGCAAGCAGGCAGTCAGCAGACTTTTGAAACGCCAAGGTACAAGGACGACATAAAGGGTCCACGGCTTGGTTGGTGGTGCAAGGTTCTCGTTGCACAAAAGGCCACCACCATCACCAGAGCTCGATGCTCTCTCGGAGAGCAACGAGCTGTTCTCGACCATTTCCACGTACTCTCTCGCGTGTACCTTTCATTTGCTCGAAAGTGGATATCAAAGACGTGCACGTCAATGTCTTCTTCCCTTCCCTTCCCTTCACCCTCACCCTTTTCGACTCGAAAGAGAAAAAGAGAGAGAGGATTATTCGAACGAAAGCGTCGAGGGTAGCAAACTGTCAGTAACACGAAAGAAAAACACTGCCATTTTCTACGAACGAAAATAAAGCATCACCTCCACCCTCACACCCACCCACCCCATAGATATACGTCTTTGTCTCTTTTTCTTTTTCTACAAGTAAAAACAGATATAGGAAGAGGAAGAGGAAAAAAAGTAAGCCTGTACTTCTCGCTTACGGGTATATATATATGTGTATGTATGTATGTATGAAAGAGTGAGATAGAAAGAGAGTGATATATGAACGAGTACTCCGGTATCACGCTACGTTTCCTCTCATGTCAAGACTTCGACGTCTCTTTTCGTCGGTTTCTTTGTATAGTCTTTTGCCCTTAACTCGTTAAAATACTCCTCTTACTCCTATTTTCTTCTTTTACTGTAAAATATATTTTTCTTAGTTTTTTGTTTCTTTTTTTGGGGTTTTCATCTTTTTCTTCAAGTATCTTATTGCCACTCATTACGATGGTTTCAATAACGCGTAAAGTTAGTTACACATAAACATGTGTATACATACATACACCTACATAGTTAAAGATCTCTCTCGTTCTCTCTCTCTCTCTCTCTCTCTCTCTTTATAGAATGAAAGAGAAAATATCTCGTTGCTTCTCCACCCTCTCTCTTTCACTCTCATCATCATCTCCCTTTACCATGGTCGTCGTCTCCACCGTTGGTATTCCGGTTGGACGAGCCGCGCGTCTCGGTTGACCGCAACCACGTCGTGGCTGCGATACATTATCCGTTTGCAACGAGGGGGCACGGGAAACGAAATGATCCCGATCGCGAACTGGTTCGTTCGTATACTCTTGTTCACTTTGAAATCGTTTCAAAAACGGTTCACAGAATATCACTGATTTTACTATATCTATATATATATATATATGGTACATATGTGTGTAATTGTCCAAAACCAAATGTAAACCTGTCCAAATTGAAAATTCGTTATTTCGAAATATTTCTAATTGATAATTATTTTGTTTTCTTTCAAACCCCTAAATGAAAGTGTTCTATCGTTAATTATTTTTCAAGAATAAACATATGTAATACTTCTCGTTAGTTAGTTTGATTTATCGTCACATTTAATGGATTACAATATTGAAAATATCGGATATAGTTATTTTGGTCACATTTAGTACAAACGTTTGACACGTTTTAAATTTCTTTATTTTCTCGTCACCAATTAAATTGACGTTTTCCAATAAAAAATAAAAAAATAAAAATAAAAACGAGAAAAATAAGTCACACATGTCGGTGATGGTGGTAGTTTGGTTTATTGATAAGAGGGAGATTGGTTAATGTGTTCGATCAATCCGATTGACGTCGATATTATCTTGTTCCGTTGGCATTGATACTAATTAAAGCCACGGGTTAGTTAGTAGAGAAATAAATAAGAGAACGAAACTATATATATAGATAGATACAGATCTAGATATACATAGAATGTTCAACGTGTGGAAAAAATAACTCGAATTAGAAAAAAATTGACTGATTGTGAGTTGTGGAATCATTAAACGGGATACATCCCGTTAGACCAATTAGTTTTAATATGAGCAAAGTAGCCAAATAGCTCGAATTTATCTTTTCAACGAGAACGAAAAACAGTGTGTGTGTGTGTGTGTGTGTGTGTGTGTGTGTGTTGTGTGCTGTGGTGTGGCATACCCACGACTTGATAATCTTAACAAGAAGCAAGTAGTTTATATCTTTTTCTTCATTTTCTACTTCTTCTTCTTCTTCTTCTTCTTCTTCTTCTTCTTCTTCTTCTTCTTCTTCTTCTTCTTCTTCTTATATATCTATATATATATATATATATATATATATATATATATATATATATATATATATATAGGTACGTGCACACCGAACGATACATGTTCGATAATTTGTCGAATTCACAGATAATTCCGTTCACATCCGTGCCGTCTGGTGAAAGGAATTTCAAAGATTCTTCGGATCTTATCTCTCGCCACACACGAATCCCCCTTTCGTCTTCTTCCTTATACCTTGGTATTTTACTTTATACCTGCTTTGGTCGAATAAGAAAAAAAAAACACAAGAATGAACCATAAAAAAAAACGACGAACCGTTAACGTGTTAACATTTTATCGTTGAGCGAAAATAAAAAAAAAAAAAATAAAACAAAACAAAATATTATTATCTTCGATCCTTGATTAAACGAAAGATCTCAATTAAAACCTGAGATTAAAGAGAAAGAAAAAAAAGTCGAATGATTTATGTTAGAGAGTTCGATAAGTTATAAAATAATCTTTCGAAGAAAGAGAGATATGAAAATTTGACGCACCACGTGAAGACGAGGACTACGAAGATGAGATAGCGCATGATTTAATTTAATTATCTACGCCAGAGAAAGGAGTGGGATTTAATTAAGAAATAAATTAGCGATCGCGAAGTACAGGGATCCAATCTCGCATCCTTCTTAATTTTTTAATCTCTCTCTTTAATCTACCTCGAAACTCGGCGCACACAAGAGACTCTCTCACTATCTCTCTCTCTCTCTCTCTCTCTCTTATTCATTCTTTCTATATCTTTCACTACTCTTTTCGTTCTTCTCTCGGGCGGGAAAGAGATAATCAATTATCTCGTGCACTTTGCACGCCGAGCTGTTCCTCCCGTTGGACGAAAGAAGAAAATTCTCTTGTAACTTGTTACTCCGGGAAAGAGAGTTGGTTCATAACGCTGAAGTAAAGAAGAAGAAGAAGAAGAAGTAGAAGAAGAAAGAGAGTTCTTTCAGGTTGCGAAATAAATTTAGATGTTCCCTTCGTCTTCCTCCTAACGTTGGTTCAAAGGCTCCTCCTCCCTTCTTCCCTACTCTCCACCCCCAACCGAAAAGTTTTAACTTCGACGCGTTTTCTCGCGAAGCAAAAGCGACGACATCCAAAAACGAAGTTTTCCTTTCTACCATCATCCCCCACTACTACTACTACTATCCCCATCCTCTATATATCTGTCTTTACTTGAACGAAAACTTTTGCCGCGTGTGTGTTTCCTTCCCACGTAACTATGATACTACTATCTTTCTCGCTCACTATCTCTTTCTCTTTCTCTGTTTACCTTGCTTTCTATCTCACGGTCAACAAATAGATTACATCGTTGTAAGTGTTTGAATCTACATAATTCTACATATATCTACATAATCCTTTCCCTTCCCTCCTACCTTCTGCAACTCTTCCTTTACCGCAATTTTCAACGTGCGACACGTACAAGGTGTGCCCTGAGAATGATACAGGTATGGGTTATGATACGAATTATACGGGAACGTGTAGGGTATACTTTACTCGTCGTTCGAAGACGACGACGACGACGACGATGACGACGATCCTTGTGGTTACTCCCAAGTAATCGTCTTGTGTGTATGTATGTGTGTGTCGTGAAATAATATCGTATCTCTTAGTTTTCCCTTTCCGTATCATCATAATTATTCTTCTTCAACGTATAATATATAGTTTCGTATTAGACATAGAAGTATAATAGTTAGAGTAGGTAGAAAATGATATCAAACGTGTATAATTTTACTCATCGATGAAAATGTATTTCAAAGAATTGTCTAATAATCGGGTAAGATTGTTTAGTTAAAGTTTAGAAAATTGGATTAAAAATAATACGAACTTTAATGAAAGAAAATTAAGTTTGGAAATAATCGGATTATTCGTGTTAATTGAGTAATATTATTGCTACAAAAAAAATATATAAAAAGAAAAAGAAAGAGAGAGAGAGAGAGAGAGAATAGATAAGAAAAAGTAAGAAAATTAAATCCAAAAATAAAAATTCAAAAGTTTAAAGTTAAATAGAACGAAAAGAATGTAAGGTGGTATCTCATAGTTGAGTAGAACGTAAATTAAAAGAAAAAAAAAGTAAAAAGAAAGATGATAGATAGTAAAAAATAAAAGTATAGAAAATACGAAGAAGAATACGAAGTAGAAGTAGAAGAAGAAGAATCACGAAGGCGGTCGTCCGCGTTCCAGATAATGCGGCGCCACTGCAAGTTATTTACCGTGTTTAAAGTGAGCAGCCGTCCCATTATACGACGTTGGTCCACACACACACACACACACACGAAGAAAGAAGAAACAGAAGGAAGAAGAATAAGAAGAATAAGAAAAAGAAAAATAATACAAAAAAAATAAGGCATACGTAAGGTTATATCTACCCTACCGAGAGTATGCTACCTCGCGTATACGGTTGTAAGAATGAGTAAGACGAAGATAGAAGATACTACAGATTATGGCTCACACGGATAACAGCCGTACCGGACAATAAGGCGTAAAAGGTGTAAGCGGTCCAAGAAGATCATTGCCATACCAGAATGGGATGAGGCTAAAGAAGTCAAGAGCAATAGGGAGAGCAAGAAAGAGAGCAAAAGAGAAAAGAGAGAGAAAGAGAAAGAGAAGCTGGAACGGACGAGAAGCTATCATTGCATCTCCTCATTACCATAACTAGTTCCACCTCTTATTTCTCGGTCCCTTTTCCTTAGACCTATCTTTTTTTTTCATCATCATCATCATCATCTTCTTCTTCTTCTTCTTCTTCTTCTTCTTCTTCTTCTTCTTCTTCTTCTTCTTCTACTTCTTCTTCTTCTTCTTATGGTGTTTCATTCTTCTTCTCATTCTTTTGGTCTCTATGCATCATTCCTGATACACATTCACATACGATGAAGTTCAGAGAGAGTCTTTTTCTCGTTCGAGGACGGAAAGGTCGAATGAAGAAGAAAAAATACAATCAAATAAAACTAACGAAAATGGTAGGAGAAGAACATTTTTACTCACTCGGAGAGTAACTACAGCAGCCTCGGCAGCAACTGGATTTAGAGATATGAACGTACGTTTTATGAGATAAGACATATGTGTGTATATGTGCATGTATATGCGTGTGATAAAGATAGAACTATAGTAAGAGAAATGGACAACGAATCTTCGTTTTCACGAGATAACGTTCTATCGGAGTTCAATCTTTCAAACTATCTATATTTATATGCATGCATATGTGTCTATATATATATATATATATATATATATGTGTGTGTGTATGTGTATGAGTAATCTTCTATCGAATTCGAGTGTTGAAATTTGTCGAGTAATTTATGATAATACTCGACGTGACCGTGCGAGAAAGATGCATGACCAAGGTAGCATTTATGTCTTCGATAAAAAAATTTCATTCGGTACATTGGAATGGAAATGAATTGTTGGAGTGGGGGGGGGGGGGGGTGAATCAAACTGATCGAATCAAGTTCTTAATTGATTCGAATTATTTTTCTTCTTTTACTCGTAAAACGTGGACGGGTAATGAATTTAAAAAAAGGAAAATGAGATAATTCGACGATTCTTACTTCGTTGTCTTAAAAATCGTTCTAACAATTACAATTTTGAAGAGAATGAGGAAAGGATTTCTTTTTTTTTTTCTTCTTATGATATAAAATGAAAATTAATTTTTAACCCAGGACGATATTCTTCTCATCGTAATACTACTTTCGAGACCTTAAGACCTTATCGCTAAAAAGTAATCAAGTTGGATCTCGGTGATTCCTAAGAGGCTGCAAAAACCAGTATCTCTCTCTCTCTCTCTCTCTCTCTCTCTCTCTTTCTTTCTTACTTTTTTCTTTTGATTTTTTTTTTTATGTCTGTCTTTTGCAGAGCTAGTAAAAAATCGGTCGGTGTAGTCTCACTCTTGTCAAGTTGATCTCATAAAGCCAAGAGACAAAGCTCGGAAGATTGAAATCATAAAAAGTATATCGCGAGGAAGATGATAAGATAAAAAAAATAAGCTGATGAGGAAAAACACGAATAAAAAGAAAAACTAAAATACAGATAAATTAATTCAAGGATGTATGACCATCTACGATATAAAAGTTTTTTTTTTTTTTTTTAAGTCATATTTTTGCGAAAATAATATTCTTAAAGTCCATTTACAAATCACACGAATATTTTTTTGCTTTCTTTTTCATCTTCTCAAACCTCGGAGTGTATTTTAAAGAAGACAAAAAAAGAAGGAAATGTAAGATCTCGTCGTTGTGGTCCGATTTATAATGATCTTTATAAAAAAAAAACTTGTCACGCACGTACTTCCTGTAATATCATTTTGATATCTCACACGCGAAGTAAAGAAGATTGAAGAGTTGAAGTTAAAAAAGTGGGTAGCCGGTTTTTTTGAAATCTTGATGCTTTGCTTTATTACTTACAATATTCATTTTGTACCTTCTTCTTCCCTTCTTTCTCAATTGCCAACTTCAGTTTAATATGCATATTGAAAACGCGAGTAATAAACGTGCAGAATAATTTAAAGAAAAATGTTGTTAATTTAGTATTGAGGCAACGAACAACATATATATATATTTTATTAAGATTTATTATAAGTTTAGTGGAATAATTAAGTCCCTTGAAACGTAGCTTTAAACAACGACTTTATATAGAAACTTTCTAATCCGTTAATATAATTATTCCAAGATGAGAAAATATATATTGCACGAGGTAACTGGTTACAGCTTTTTTTTTCATTTTTTTTTCTTTTTTTACTTACCTCCTTAAACAGGAAAACGAGATTACTTGGTTTTCGAGCTTGTAACGAACGCAAAAGAAAGTAAAAAGAAAAAAAAAATCATCGCTAATTCGATCGTGAGAACGCACTGGGCAAAATATTCATTCCATTATGTACACCCAATTTTCTTGGCATATAATCTAATTACGTGCATCTTACGTGATCGCATTTATAATTAGTAATTACGTTTCTCTTACGAGATAAAATTGGATTCATCAAAACAGTCGAGAAAAAATTTTCGAATGAAAGCCAAAGTACAATTATAAATGTAATACAATCCTTTCTGTGTGTGTGTGTGTGTGTGTTAGAGCTTATTGATAAAAATTCATTTCAATTCATCAATTATTTGAAATACTTAAAATATAATATCTGAGTATATTAAATCAATGACGTATATAATAATCTTATAACATGTATTTTATTTTTTATCAAAAAATTTGTGCTTTTACTTTCGTACCATCTCAATATCATCCCATATCTACTACTACTACTACTACTACTAGTATTACTACATGAAGAAAAAGAAAACGTAGCAGAAGAGAAGGGAGTAAGAGAGGAAGCAAACTACCCTTAGTTGGCGATGCCTTTGAAGAGACACGACTTGTGCGCGAGCATTTTTGTTTCGTCTCGAGTAGAAAAGCTCTCGGGAATTTTCGATAGGAGAAAAGTAAAAGAGTAGGAGGAAGAAGATAGAAACGTTGCATGTAGTAGGAAAGAGGCTGACTCGACAAAGTCTATCTTACATCGTTGTGCTTGTTACAAGTTTCATTCGTATAGAAAAAGATAGAAATAGAGAGGAATCTTAGACAAAAAAAGAAAAAAGAAAGAAAAACGAAGGTTGGAAAAAAAACCCCAGAAAAAAAATAGAGAAAAAGAAATGGTCGTAACAGATCTTTTGCTATCTGCTAGAAAAAAAATAAAACTAAATTTCTGTATCCGTTAGGACCAGTGTGATATCTGACGTCTAAATACAATAACAGAAACCCCGAAAATGACTCCAATCTCTAAATTCACCCATTCTACGACCTTCTACGAATGAACACTGAAGCCTTCTCCTCTTCTTCCACAAGGGTACGGGTACCAAGACAACGACGATTTCGAGTTACCAACCCCACCATTGAGTAAGCCAGTTTTACCCCGAGGATTGTATTCTAAGCTCGTGGTCGTTAAAAGCTGCCAGATTTGATCCTTTGTATCGTTCCTGCCACCTAAACCGCATCCTTTCGGTATCATCCATGCTGCTGCTTTTACTTTACGTGTATAAAAGTAGAAATGGAGAAATACGAAAGTAAGACAGAGATAAAAGAGAAAGAGTATTGGTTGAAATAGTAAAAAAAAAAACTCGACTTCTATTTTTCGACGTTTTTAGACTCGTTTCCTAGGATTTTTACGGGTAAACGAAAATAACGGAAACAATTATTAAGGATTTTCTATTTTACTATCTTTATCGTTGTTTAGTTTCGAAACTACAGTATACTCTAAGAAAAAACGAGTATTTTTATCCGTATCGTTATCCTAGTTACGTTTAGGTTGAATTTCGTTTCGGTTTAGTTTCGTTTTGGCTTGACTTGGAAAATAAAAAAGGGCTGGTTTTGCTCAGAGTCGTTTGCTAACGGACGGTAATAAATACGTGTCTTTTTGGTGTTAAGGTAGAACTTTCTTTGTCGGTGGATTAAAGGGCTGTGTTTGTTAGATATTATGGATCGTCTTGATAGAAGAGATGGAAACGAAATGGTAAAGAAAAAAGTCGTTGAAAAGAGCACAAAAAGTGAAGAGAAATGAGCAAAGCCCTTTTTGTTTAATTACTTGTTACAAACGTAAGGACTTAACGAGTTGCGTAATATCGTTGTTAGGTTAAACCTTTCTTTATTTTATTTTTTTTGTACACATTACTTTCAGTCTACTTTTTTCTTCTACTCCATCGAGTTTTATTTCTCATTGATTTTTAGTTAAATGATTTTTGTCTCCCCTTCGTTCGTCAATATAATATTTTTAATTCCTTTAATAACTTTTCACGCATTCGTAAAAAAAGGGTCGCATTATAATTCGGTGATTGGTACATTAAAAGGTAGATTTGTTCTTTTACAAATAAAAAAAGAAAATAAAAGGGGAGGAATGGAAATCATTGTCAAAGAAAAAAAATTACTTGTATGGAAGAAAGGTTGAGATACGAAGTTAAGGAGTAATCGATGGGAAAATAAAAAAAAAAAAAAAAGAAGAAAAAAAATTCTCTTCTACTGAATAATCATGCATTTATTCCGGTCGGTGAGTGGATAATCGATAAAAGTCGATTATAAAAAGAAAAGAAAGAGAATGGCTTTTGCTTTGGGTCGATTAGACGTCACACGAGACGACACTCGTGAGTTCTCTTTTGTTAATCAAAATGGATGAATAATAAACTCGAGATTCGTAATGTTTACTAAATTATTATTATAGTCAAATATCTTCATCTTTTATTCATAACATTTATATCAAACATTAGAAACTAATTGAAATGGAATTTCATTATAAATCAAACGATGGAAATCAGTTTGGTAAATCGATAATTGCAATTATACAAACTCTCATCATCAATGATTCAATAACGTTATAAATAAACCAATGAAAAATATAAAAAGTTAAGATCAATTTAAAAAAATAAATAAATAAATGTCACGATCGATGATATTGAAAATAACAACAAGGGATGGATGATATTCCAATAAACCTGTCCACTTATCTCGAAAAATGTCGAACGACACGAGGATCAAGTCAAGCCGTTCTTCTACGTTTTATCGATGATCATTCATCCGACACATACACACATACACATATGTACACAAACACACAATACAAAATGGTCCTCGTTGATATTAGGGTGAACGCGTGCAACGGAATAACTTGTCAAAATAAGAGTAAGGGTTCGCGGGTTCGTAACGAATAGAATCGTGACAGTAGCTTCACGATAAACGTCGTTTCTCTCTCTCTCTCTCTCTCTCTCTTTCTTTCTTACATTTCAGTCATGTCGACGTTTATAAGACCTTCTTCCTTTTATCCCTTTTTCCCTTTCTCCTCTGCCACTGGTCGAACACGATAATGTCCGTTTATTCGAACGGCAATTCGTCGAACTGAGTTCCTTCCCCCACCACCACCACTACTACTTGTATTTACAGTATTTCTTCTTCTCAATCTTGTTCATTCGTTTGAAAAATTATACAACACCCTTTTAACATTAACCTCGATGAATAAAACAAAATATCATCGAAATTATTGATTCAACGATACAAATTATTTTCCACTTTCGATCGATTAGTTAACAAAATTACTAAAAATTTGTTTTCTTATCAGTTGAAAATACTTGAATTTATCATCTTTATTTTTTTTTTCTTACATTCTCGATAATAAATTGGATCGAAGGAACGAACGATCGATCGGATGGTAGAGGACCTTTTTTTTTTATTTTTTTACTTACAGGTAAAAAGGGTAGACCCTGACATATTTTGAAATGACGAAAATCGAGATCAAAAATCAAAGTGCAAGCGAATTCGCGTATAAGAAGGGGGGCAGAGGGGGTTAGATAGAAGGTAGGTAGGTTATAGCAAATACACATACGTATATACAGGTAAATATATATACACATACATACGTAATCCATCGATGGAAACGAAGGTGGTATATAAAGGTACCTTCTTTCCTCCTACTACTACTACTACTACTACCACCACATGAAAAAGGAAATCAAATATCCAGAGCAGCTGTAAATATCGCGGATATATAAAGAGAGTAAAAGAACGAAACGTTGGTTCGTTCTCCACTTGTGGCGAGGGAAGTTGGAAATCGAAAGGCATATATAGACGACGATGGTTGAAATGAGTACGTATGTGTAGAGAAGGTATCGTTGTCGTCGTATAGATTTTTCTGTTAAAGGAACTTCCATTTCTTCCGTTATGCCTTTTCGATGTAAGCTTTGAAATTGAATGCGACTAGACGCGTTGGTAGTTGTATTAAGCCGTACACGAGACGCGCGACACGAACTTCCACTGTCGGAAGTTTAAACGAAAAGCGTCCTGCCACTGGATGAGAAAGAAAGAAAGAAAGAAAAAATAGGGAAAACAGAAAAAAAAGCACTAACACTCAACTACATCGGAAATTGCTTTGCGTTACATATGATGGAATGTTAAAAAGATTTTTTTCTATATTTTTCTTTTATTTTTCATATAGTAGTTTCTTTTTTTAATAATTTTAAACTATATATTATATATAGTTATACATATTTAATTATTTTATCTATAATTAAAACTATATAAAATATATAGTTTTATATATATTTTTTATAATATTATATATTGAATAGTTTTATAAACGTTAACGATTATTATAATATCTATCCTATCTAAAACAAAAATAACATTAATCATGAAACGAACTATCCTCGTAAAAAACGTCTTTTGTCGTAAAATGAGTCGTTGGTTCCCATTAGTGTGAAAAAAAAAGTAAAAGCTTAAAGAGATAAATGAAACGAGAAACGGAGAATATCTAACGAAAATAACAAGACAAAAGGCTGTGTTCGATAATTGGTTTAGCCTCAACACGATCGATGGAATTGTATACCCATAGTCTCAGAAAACCAATAGAAGTTGAACCCAATTTAACAGGACGCTTTTAACTTTCTTCTATCGGGCATGTAACGCTTTGGCTCACTCACTCACTCCTACTACCCTTTTCGTTTCGTCTTTAGCAAATCCCCCTTTTCCACTTTCTTCCTATTACTTAAACTTATCCGAAGAACATCTAATTCCGTGTAATTAGATACCGATGAGAGTTACCTAATGAAATAATTAAAACGACGAAGAGTAAGAGTAAGATTCTCTCTTTCCTTCTAAGTTGTTCGTCGAAGATATTTCTCAGTTGAAGAAAATTCGAACTGTTTGACATTCATTAAAGTTAGAAGGTGGCTGGGGGGAGGGGGTAGGTGGGGGGGGGGGAATGGGGACACATAACTTTATAATAAGGAAACTTTTTAATAAGAGAAAAGAAAGAAGATTGTATCTGTAAGAGGGTTTTATTTGAGAGACGACGCGTAACGCGTACAAAGAGAAAATACGCGACAGGTTTATTACAAAGAGAAATAATGTTTGCTATTGAAAATGAACATACAAGAGAGAGAGAGAGAGAGAGAGAGAGAGAGAGAGAGATAAAGAAAATATATATATATGTATATGTATATAGAAAGAAATGGGTGGGTGTCGTTCGGAACGATAAAATCGATATATATTCTTGCGAGGTTCATTAAAACAAACGGAATTGTTTTTCCGTATATATAATAGTATATATGTATATACTATTATATATTTTAGATTCGATTCGGTTTTCCAACGTGAAAGGTCCGAACGTAGTTATCTGTCGAAATATCGAAAGTGCACAATGAAAGAAGAAAAGGATTTATGGTATTCCAAATGGTGGAGGTGGAGGTGGTGGTGGTGGTGGAACGGGCAAGTGAAAAATAAGCATCAATTACGATTTACATCTCGACTAGTATCTCCAAAACGGCGAAATCAGAATTCCTGTACAATCCTCTAGTCTCGTATTACCATTATTTATTGACAGATCGTATTTCACGGCTCAATAACTATATGTCTACTACGTGCCTACGGATTTGCATTCGTATCAGATCAGTTGTCAGAGACATATCAGTTTCTGATAACAGAGAGCTGAGCATATTTATGAGAACGCGAGAGAAAGAGAGAGAATACTAGTATTAGTAATAGTAGTATGTATTAGTAGTAGAATTCATGACAGTTGCGATTCATTCGTTCACTGACCGGAAAAATGTGTATCTCTTTTAATCGTTTGCCCGACGCGTATAATTGTTATTTTATATCATCTATAGGTCTATATATTTTTCAGAATTGTCAGATCGTTGCACCGACAGTAGGAAGAGGAGTAGGAGGCTTTTTCGTACCTTGATTTTTCATTTCATTTAACTCGGTGATACATTAATCGTTTAATCTCTCGATTAATGGGGGGTAGAGGTAGGTGTACGCACATACGAAAAACGAAAATGATGTACTTGTCTCGACTGACGATTATCAACCTTGTTATTCCTCTATGTTTTATTTTCTTTTTTTTTTTTTTTTTGAATATCATTGGATCGATAGGAAAGAAATAATTCATACAATTATTTTAGTCGGAATTAATCCATCGTAGGATATAGGTTTTTACCTGTCACGTTTCATACCAATTCCCCTAACACGATTGATAAACCGATATGGAGTATCGAACGAATAATACTAGTAGTAGTAGTAGTAGTAGTAGTAGTAGTTGTAGTAATACAACGATAACGGAAGAAGAGTTTTGACGTTAAAAAAGCACTAGAAAAGAAAGCACAGAAAGAGAAAGAGTGAGAAAGAGAAAGAAATGGGTCTCGTTGAAAATTCTTGACCACCCGATGCACACGGGGGAAATCAAAAGATAATAATTCCGGTGGTCCCGGCAGAGTACTCGTTCACGCCCCACGTACGAGAGTTTTGACAGTATCGGTTCGAACGATCGCGACTCCCTATCGAGAAAGTAGCTGTGCTGCTTTTCTCGTTCGAGCGAGTGGTCCTATTTGAAAGAGTGAGAAAGAGAGAGAGAGAGAGAACATACTAAGCTTACCGATGCATTATAATGCAGATCCTATATTCGACAAACGAGCTACGATCCATCACATCACCGAAAACCAGGTGATGCAGGTGAAACACACTTTGTTTCAATCATTACTATCTTTTCTTTTTTCTTTTCTTATTTTTTTCATCCTCTTATTGTTTTTCTTTTTCTTTTTTTACTTATGACAGATAGAGATGAGAAAAAAAATAGATATAGAAATAACATAATTTTCTCCAATTTTAAAAACAACTATATTGTTCTACTTCTTTATATTTTACATTTTTCATATTTACGATCTAAATTTTCTTTAGTTTTCCTACTATATTTATTACACACATATATATATTGTTTCGTTTTCTTATACTTTCTCGATAAAGGAAATGTACAAATTCCACAAGAATATCAAATAGAGAAAGAGAGAGAAAACTATACCTACTCTCTGCAATCATCCTTTACTATTGATCTGTATAAAAAGAAAATGTAAAAAAAAAAGAAAAGAAAATACTATACGAATATGGAAAAAGAGAATTTGTAAGAGAAAACGATCGATCGATAAGTACACGAATATTTTCTGACCGCTTATATTATGTTTCTGACTATTGTTTCGCATTTATAAAAAAAAAAAAAAAAAGGGAAAAATATTTGAGTAGAACTTATATAAAGTAATATCTACGTATATTATACATGTATTTATGTATGCATATGTGTATGTATATCTAAAGCAAGAATATCCTTCGGCTATGGTTATATCACAAACGTACTTACATAGAGATTCTTTTTTTATGGTGTACGCTATATATATATATGTATTATGATACATCGTGTTCAACGAGGAAAGAAAAATGTATCGACGGGTGGCTTTACTTCGGAAAGTGAGGGTGGAAAGAATGGGAAAGGGGGAGGGGTACATGAAAGTCATTCTTAAAACGAAGGTAATAGAGAGATAGAATATAAGAAAAGAGTTAAGAAAAGGAAAAGATGCTAGTAGTAAAAAGAGATAAAAAACGAGATATCTCGTGCGTGGAAGAAGAAGAAGAAGAAAAAAAAGAAAATTGCAATACGAGGAAGAGAACAGTAGAATACCACAAATTCTCTTTCGTTCCTTTCTAAATAAGCTCTTAACTATCACGTAAATGCACTTTATGTTGTTAGAACGTTTAGTCTGGAAGGGATGAGGGGGAGGGGGAGAGGGGTTAGAATAAAACTAATCCGGTTAAAATTGAATGCTATAAAATATATATATTTCTACGAACGAGAGAAAAAGAAGGAAAAAAAATAAAATATGGCTGGGGGTAAATCATAAAAAGAAAAGAAATGTATATGTATCGTATATGTATATCAGTGTTCGTATTATGTACACAAATAACACGTAATGCATCTATGTCAAGGCAAAATTGCTATACGCTATACGATTAGGTAACTGTTCGCTTCGATTCTACACGAAACTACCATTACCTTTTCCCCCCTTACGTTACTCGATTTATAATATGTAACATTCCATAGGAACATTATTGGAATTTAAAACATATTTAAACGATAATGAATATTTACAACACAACAACCAAAATATAAAAAATGTATTTGTAATATGAGAAAAAATTCTTTGAATATTACAACCACGTGTATTTATATACATATATATATAAAATAAAAAATAAAAGAGAAGATTTAGTCTCTTCGTAAAACGCAACAACGTTCAAGGATCAAAGTCGTCTCAGGGTACTCCTAGAGCAAGCCTTTCAAGAGATTCTTCAAGCAACCGAAAGAGACTCTGGGAAAAAAAAAAGAAGAAAAAAAAGAAACAGAAGGAAACACCGAATATGCTCTCAAAGGTTGGAATCAGCATGCGAAAGTTGAAATCTTTTGCAGAGACACTCGCATCAAGCACTCATACGATTGCTTCGCACCCCTATATCAAGATCAACGAAAGGGAAAACGATCAAGAAAGAAAGAAAGAAAGAGAGAAAAAACTGTTAGAATTCATTCTTCAATGTTAAATCTTTCCCTTTTTTATTCTGACTCATCTGACATATCCAAAAGAACGTACAAACACACACATATATATATATAAAAGTTGTGAGAAATCTAAGTTTCCTCTTTTAATCTAAAAATAAGAATGTGTGCAATGGGGGTAAAATGAAAAGCTTAAAAAAAAAAAACCTTATTGCAAAACCAGACCAAACTCTTTTACCGCAGATTTTTATTGAAATTGCGAGTAATGGAAAACGAAAAAAAAAAAAAGGAAAGAGGAAAGAAAATAACGACGAAAAAATTAGATGCAAAAGATAAGAACATCATAAGGGATGCAGCCACTACTACTACGAACACAAGAGAGAAAGAGAGAAAAAAAATAGAAGCAAATTTCCAAACCTTGCTACATTAAACGTAACGCGCTGTCATGTGTATAGCATCTACGTAGTTGCACTGTTTCACGAACACGCACACGCATACGATAAGTAGGACACGGTGAATACTGGGTACTATATATATATGTATATATGTAAGTGCGAGAGCAGGTACGCGCTCACGTAACTGCATTTACGCTCAATCCTATTTACGCCGGGGTAAAATCGCATTGGAGGGATCCCATGGCAGGAGTACCTTGGGAATAGCCTCCGCACGGTTATTCTCTCCCTTTCCCCCTCTCAGCCACCCCCACCTTCTCTCTTCCTAGATTCTAGGTCGAGCTTAAACTCCCCTCCCCCGTTCTCTCTATGGCAACCTTTTTCGAAAGCTAGTCGCACACGTTGGGACGTGTACAGGATGGTGGTGGATACACACACTTACGCAACTACCACGGTAGACGGCATTTTTATTAAACCCTATTGTATTTTTTCTTCCTTCCTTTTTTATATTCTTCTTCTTCTCATTTTGAATGGCTTTATCCTATCTTCTTTTCAATTTTTTAATTTTTATTTTGTATTTTTTACTTTTTCGTACATTCGTACCCCATTTGTTGTTGTTTTGTTTTTGCCGTGGATCCTCGATTGTAAGCCAAAGCTTATTGGTGATTTAATCGTGAACTGTTGGTAATACAGAGAAGCCTTTGGCAGAAAACGAGAATGTTTTGATCTTGAAAAAGGGGAAAGGGATGGATGGATGGATGGTGGGTGGATGATATTGGATAAAGAGCGAATTCTGATGTGGAATTGGAGCGTATCACGGAGAATAGAATGTAATGATATATATTTTCGTTAAAAAGGTTACGTAAGGGATCAAAGGTATCATTTTAAAACTCTAACGAAATAGATCGTATTGTAATCGAGAGAAACGGATGATACTACGTGTTAGTTCCTCTTGGATATGTATTTGGCTTTTTTTTTTTTTAATGAAAAACAACCGTCCAGAATTTATTCCTCGTAGCATCAGCATCAGCAGCACCAGTAGCAGTAGCAGTAAGAGATACATTGGAGTGCGATTGAAATTAAATTCTCGACACGGTTGATTAATAAATACGATATTCACGTCGCGTTAGAAACAAGAGGAGGGAGGGGAGGAGGTAGGAATTTAATGTGCGAAACGGAGGATTTTCTGAATGCATGCTCACCTCTCTCTCTGTCTGTCTCTCTCTCTCTCTCTCTCTCTCTCTCTCTCTCTACCAATGATATTTATGCTCATAGACGGTGATTAATTTCGATTAATTTCACGATACGGTAAATTTTAATTGAATGAAACGAAACAACTGCTAAAATATGGACGGTTTACCGGTCCTATCTAAAAGAAAAAAATTAAAAAAAAAAAAAAAAAATAACCATAGGATCATAATCGAGAATACGAAAGGTAGCTTTTGGACAAGATAAAAAGAATAATTTTTTGTGTTCTTTTAATTTTTGACAATTTAGTAAATCCTTTACTTATCACTTATGATTTGAAGATAGTTCGATGATAATTTATTTCTTACCTACGTATTTTTATCTTACTTGATCTATACCACATATTTGAAGATAAAAGAATAGAAAAAAGGAAGAAGAAAAAAATAAAAAAGAATATAATTTTGTTTTTGTAATTTTTGACAATTTAGTCAATCTTTTACTTATCACTTACGATTAAATAAACGTTTAATTATAATTTATATTTTCATATACATCTTTATCTTACTTGATCACATATTTAAAAATAAAAGAATACAAAAAGAAAAGGTATGAAAAAAAAAATCAAATAAAACAAAAAGAAAAATCTTCACGACTTAATCCGTATTAAATAATCTCTGTTTGCGTTACTTAATAATAAAACACGAATATATAGGAGTGCAAAAGAAGATGAATCGAGATAGAAAGATAGAAAGAAAAAAGGAAAAGTTAGCGACTTTTCCTCCTCCGTGATGCTGCTTCTGCTGCTGCTGCTGCTGCTGCTTTTTATTTCATTCGACGGATTTGAATTCCAGGTTTAAAAAGAGAAAGAGAAAGAGAAAGAGAGAACAAAAAAAAAAGCTAAAGCATACCACCCGGCAACTTCCACATTTTTATCCGTGCCACTCTTTTCCACCACTTTACTCGACTGCAGTGGGGCAAACTGCCGACGCAGAATGCGGAATAAGAATTTCATTCTGGGCAAAGTATTACCTTTCTGCTCTTTTCTCTCATCTCCCTAGATCTCTCCATACTTCTTCTATTCCATTTTACTATTTCTTTTCTTATTTTCTGTACGTTTCCTAAACTCTTTTTCTTTTCTCTTTCTCTTTCTCTTTTGCATTGTATAAAGGACAGTGTAAAGAAAGACGATTCTAGGCATATAAGAGAATCTAAAGATAGTAAACAAGATATATACCGGACTAGATTCAACTCTATAGTAGCATATTAGTAACCTATAATTTAATAATAATAATAATAATACCTTTAATACGATACTTTACAAGAAATAAGTGGAACTAAACAATTTTTATTCCCCCCCCTTTCTTTCCTTGGAAAAGATTTACCAGATCCGCCCAACTCTTTTACGCGTTGTGAAAAAGATAAATAAAGATAGATAAAAAGATAAGTAAAGATACTTATAGAATAAAATTGCGTATGTGAATTAAACCAAGCAAGTTAGAATCGATCCGAGAAATGTCATAAAGTTACTTTAACGATGAGATAATTTTGCAGAACGAAGTATGAACGAACGAATGAACGAACGAATGAACGTTATCAATGAGTCAACGAATGTTCAACGAAAATTCGAAAGATACGAATATCGCGTCGTGAATAATTTCAATCGTTCGTTCGTGTTCTCGTTTAATTGATGGCTAATTATCGGTATTTAAAGTTGAGGGATAATCGTACCCGGATTTCGATCATTTCATTCGATAAACGAATAAATTTGTTTGCTAGCTAGCAGGATACGCAAAATATGTGTATACACATATACATACGTAACTTATCCTATACCCATATCTATATCTATCCTTTAGCGATTATATACAGAATTAGTGTGATTATGGTGGAATCAAATTTTTCGTTAAAGGGAGATAACGAGTACTCTCATCATATGCGCGGATAAATGTACGTCGATTGGAGAAATAAACGAAACGTGCATAAATCCATTGTAATTAGCTCATATATATATATAGATAGATTTGTATGATTTATCGCGATTGAAAACGTATACATTTTATTATTATACACCCCCTTTATAGTAACCCTTAAACGAATCAATTTATATTAACAAATATATATATATAAACGATATATAATCATAAAAATATTTTAAATTGGAAAACTTAATAAGTATAGTAATACTTAACTAACTTAATAAATAATATTAACTTAATAAATATATAAAAAATTTGACAATATTACCAATATTATCGATAGGACAATATCTAGAACAATTTGAAGTATTTGAATGACTATATACAGTTTACAATTTGAAGTATTCGAATAATTATATACACTTTATTATTATATACCCCTTTATACTAACCCTTAAACGAATCAATTTATATTAACTAATATATATATATATATATATATATATATATATAATATCGTATATATAATATATACGATATATAATTATAAACAAATTTTAAATTGGTAAACTTAGTATTCGAATATATTCGAATGACTAGGTGACAAGCCAGGTAGAAAAATACGATTAAACAAAATAGACGAGAATCTAAGAAAGTAAAAAAAAGAAATAAAATGAATAGTAAGAGAAGGAATCGCGTCACTTTGTTAGAAAGCAGGAAGGACAACGTTAAAAGTCACGTCTTCGTTTCTAGTACAAGTTCGAAAAGGAAAAAGAAAAGAAACAAGAAGAAAGGAAGAAACATAATAAGAATAAGAAGAAGAAGAAGAAGAAGAAGAAGTAGAAGAGGAGAAGGACAAGAAAACTAGAAGTATCATGGGCTTGGTCGTCTGGTCAGTCTGAATGCCCGCGGCTGGTCTGGTTCTAAGATTACGATCATAACGAAAAAGCTTCTCGCTCCCATTCCTTGCTACTACAACCTTCTCTTTCTCTCTCATTCTTAGGTTCCTGCTTATTTCTCTTTCTACGTGTATGAGAACGTCCGGCAATGGCTGCATCGCATATATACATACATATATATATATATATATATGCATTGCAAGTCGCGGCATGCATTATGGAACGACCGGCAAGGATTCTCTAGCGGAAAAATTGCGGACACGCGAAACGGACGCGATCTGCAGCTTGACTAGCTAGATACCTTGCTAGATACCCACCTACCTATCTACCTACCTACCTATCTTACCACTTGGCGATATCTACCTACGTAGAAAATCTTCAAGATAATGGAGAAAGATGGATAGATAGATAGATAGATAGATAGATAGATAGATAGATAGATAGATAGTTGCAGAAAGAAAAACGCCCTTTTTCTACTGGGAATAGATACACATACATATGTATATGTATATATATATTAGATAGATACATAGAAGCAGTTGGTTCTCTTGTTGGTCAAACCGCTATGAAGGAGTCGCTAGACGAGAAGATTGCTTTCCTATATCGCATCGATGACTTTCCCTTCCGCTTCTTCATCTTTATTTTTATTTTTATTTTTATCTTTTTCTTTTATTTTATTTTATTTTTTTATTTTTCTTTCGACCAACCGGTACTCGACTAGACTCTCACTGTTTTCCATTTTATAAGAAATTATAAAAAGAAGATGTGTGCGTCGGAATAAGACCACAAGGCTGTTGCAGTTCAGTGCTACCAATCTATGAAGGCAAGGAATAAATAACCGTGTCGTACGATTTGACAGTTCGGTGAAGACGTATATCATTCAAGGTAAGATACGGTTTTGTTCCAGTATTATCATTAATTTTTTTTCTGTTTTATTGTTAGACCAGTTTTGATTTTATTTGTTTTGCGAATGACGTTGTAACAATACACCGAGTGTTTCTTATTTTAGTGAAAAGAAGATTATGATCAAAAACTAGTATTATCGATAGCGCGTAAAATGTTGATTGACGTTACAAAGTGTGTAAAAAAAAAAAAGGCAACAAAAATTCTACTCGATTTTTAAGGAATAAATAATAATAACAGCATCATTGATTGATTGTTCAAATGGAACAAATATCTTTCTCTGTTACTTTTAATATTATCATTCTTCATTTTTTTTATTCGCAAAATCGTACGTGACATTCACGAGCGTTGGCGGAAGAGGTCGAAAGATGAGAACGACTCGTGGGACTCATAAAAGTTAGGAGGAAAAAAAGAAGAAAGAAGGAGAAGAAGTCTCAGGTAAAAAAAAAATTTGCGGCGAACGATCTAAAGCAACAAAAAAAAAGGAATGGTTGGATGGGTGGGGGGTGAAAATAGAAAAAAATAGGTAAAGAAAAAGCATTTGCTAGAAAAATAAAAAGACATTTTTCGCACGGCTGGTGTCTTGAAAAATATATTCGGCATATATGTGGTGGTGTGGCTGACAGCTAAACTTTTACGGGTTTCTATTAATGGAACTATGACATGTCCGAGAGAAAAGAAAAAAAAAGGGAAGAGAAGTGGGAAAGGAAGAGAAAACATATCACGTGTCTCGTATATACTTGGCACGATGTTGAAGAAGAAGAAGATGCTGCTGTTGCTGCTGTTGGCTAAAGTGGTACCGTGCAAGGCTTGATAAAAAAATAACAAGATAGACAGTTAAAGAAAGAGAATGAGAAAAAAAGAAAGAATGAAATACTATATTCCGTTGCTTTTCTTGTTCGTTCAAAATGCTGAGAACACATCAGTACTCCTCCTTCCTTCCTGTTTTCTTTGTCAATGACTTAACATAGAAAACGAGTCATTTAAATATCTCTACGTGAAACATTATACATGACGAATCGCAGCACGCCTAATCGTTTTCAAAAGTAAACATTCTCTTATATAAGTTTTCTTTTTTTTATAATCTTTCTTATTTCATTCAGATTAAACTAACCACACATTAAGACACGAATCTTTACGAAAGATTCGAGATAAAAGTGTTATTTTATAGTATTGTAAATATTATAATTACAAATACATGAAATTACAATTACAAATATATGAAGTATTAACCCATTACTCACCATAAAACGAAAATGCAAAAAAAATTAAATTAATTATATATTGATATTATAATTATATTATAATTATTATATAATGATGGTGAAAAAATTAAAATTAATTTTGTAACAATTGTTTTTCTTTTTTTTATTTAAATATACAAATTATTTTATATCATTAATTATTGATTTGAAATAAAATAATTAGAACTTTCAATAGTTGTAGGTATTAAAAAAGTTCTAGTTCTGAAGTTGTAGTTATTAAAAAAAAAAAAAAAAATACAACTTGAAAATGGGTCCAGAAAAAAGCCCATTAGCGAGTAATGGATTAATATTCTTTAAAAAATAATAAATGAGCATGATTCAACATAACGTCGATTCAACATTGTAACGATCGATAGACAATCAATATATATATTCATCGAAGACACCCGAGAGTAAGGACACTTAAAATTTTATTCTTACGTTCACCGATAATGAGCTTGGTTTGCTGTAAGATAAAGATAAAAGAGAAAAATAAAAAAGAAAAGAGTGAAAGAGTAGCATGAATAATTCATGAATACTCGATTGGAAGTAAGGATACATGTACTCTCGGTGCGAAAACGATGACCGATTATCGACAATAATTTTTCTCAAAGCTACTTTAACAGCGTGCTACTTCTTCGAAAAATGGTAATCGAGAAAGTATCAAGAAGGTATGTCGCCTTGTTGAATCGAGATTAAAATTGAGGTGGAAGAAAGAAGAATCGAGATTTAATGAAAGGCCGCAACTTTCGATACTGGGATCTATAACTATCGATACAACCGATCGAAACAAGAGAAAGAGAGAACCGTTACTTAAACTACAAAACTACTATGATTATCCATCATCTCTTTCTCTCATTCTCTTTCTCTTTCACCCCCGCGTAAATTGATATGCCACAAAGGATATTTTCATCTCCACTTCGTATACACACACAATTGTATATTATATTATAAACGAGTGCGTGTTACTACCAGGTATATCAACGTATGTATGCATCATGTGTATATATGTCTATATATGTGTATATATATATCGTGTCGGTAGCTTGGAAATAATTATATGATTATATTCCCTGTACAAAGGTGGTGGTGATGATAGTAGTAGTGGTGGTAATCGAGCAAGGATGCGTAATCTCCATGATAATAATCATCCGTGAGTTTCGATCATTTGCTTCTTTATTTGTGTCAGAACGTGATATATAATTATTATAGTTCATCGTTAGCAACGACATTAAAATTTTTTTAAATAAATATTCTTTCTCTATGAAAATGATATTTTTTTATACGATTAAAAATAATTATAAGAACAGAATTTATTTGTATTTTATAAATAATATTAATTTAATTGATTTTTATGTAAAAAAAAATATCAATTTAAATCGACAATACGAAATTGAAATTTAATTTATCATATAAATATAAAACCCGATTTTTTTTTATGGGATCAAAAATAATTAGAAACATATAGGATTTATTTGTATTTCAAATATAATATTAATTTAGTTGATTTTTGTATAAAAAAAATATTATTTTAAATCGATTATACAAAAAACTGTGAAATTTATCTTATCATATAGATATAAACAATGATATTAACGATATTTGTAAATGATGAAAAGTTTAGATATGATAAGAGTACTTACCTGTAGATGAACCTGACCGTTGTTGTCCACCCAACCAATAACCATGTCAGCTCCCTCTCGACCATCCTCCTTCTTGAAACCAAGCCCGACATAACCAAGGGTCTTCACTTGAATCTCGAAAGTAACTTCCTTGTCGCCTGGTGTCCACAATACGAGAAAATTATTGTCCAAGATAGCGCTGTGTTTCCACTCGACGCAAAAAACTGTGTTCAAGTGGAAAAGAACTAACGACAACGTCAAATATTTCATTTTTGTTTTTTCTTTTTTTTTTTTCTTTCTTCTACTTCTCTTTATAACAAAATGACGAATGAACTCTTCCTTCAGTGCATCTGTAACAAAACCAAAATGAAACTAACATTAGATTATTGAATTAAAAAAAAAAATATGTAAAATCGATGGTATGTTTTTAAATCAAATAAACAAAAAAACTCAATTCCAGTTTATTTAGTTATTATTTTTTTTTTTTTTTTGGTTATCGTCGCGTTTTGGGGTAACACACACCACCGTACTTCCGTCGTTATTCATACTCTTTTGTTCGTAACAGTTAAATTTTGGTCGATAGAAACGAATCCCCCATCTCCCCACCCACACCCACCCTGAATCGATAGTATCATGAAAAATTTCTACCCTTAGAAATATAAAAATCATTTGTATGTGTACTAAACCTAAAAATTGGAATTGAAATTTTGATTATATGTAACGGTAAAAGTTTCACCTTAGTAAAAGATAAAACTTTTGTTTCTGAACTACCTCAGGATATTTACTTTCAAGCATGATATATCGTGTTACAGTTTAATATGGTACTAGAGAGTCACTCTCCACCGGTAACCCCCCCCTCCCCCCACCCCTCCACCAGGCTTGTGCTACTTAAAACTTTTTAACGCGATCGCGCAAAGAGAACACAAGCAACATTTTCTTTTCATATTTTATTTTCTACGACGCATCTCATTGTATAGACAAATACATACATATATATATAATACATATAATATGTATGTATAATGCATAATATATATTTATAATTTACATTATAATTATATCTAATTTATATACAATATAATAATTATATTTTATTTTTTAATTATATGGTATATTAAATATATAAAATTAAATATTTTATATTTTATATTATAAATATTATATACAATTATATATAATTTTTATAAATTATAATAATATTATATTATATATTAAATATATAAATTTTATATATTATAGTTTTACATATTATATTTATTATATAAATATTATATTATATAATATATTTATAATATTTATAATTTACCGTACTATTATCGATGAAATACTATACATATATATATATTACAATACGTATTTTACATAAAAATGAAGCAAGAACAAAATAAATTTAATTTGAGCTACATTCATCAGAAACCAAGTCATGAGTTAAAAATATTTTTTTTAAAAATACTCTTACAATTCGTTTTACTACTCCTTATTAATAATAAAAAAGTAAAAGAGGACTGATTTAAGATCACGGTTTAAAAAAAAAATTTACTCTTGTTAAGAAGAAACATCGTAATGGATTTATTTATCTCTCATTTGTATTCATGAACATACCACCACGTGTATTAATTATCTGGTTATTCTACTCGTTTCTTTATGAAGTCATATTAACCCTTTTTCTCCGTTTATTGAGAAGATTGAATGAAATAAGAGTAAGATATATATATATGAAGATGTTGACCATGTTTCTGTCAAGAATTAGAACATTGCATGGAAGTGTGAATGAGTACAAAAAGGGAGATCTAATAAAAAGAAAGAAAGGAGTTTAAGGAATAAAAATGATAAAAAATGAAAATGAGTGGGAGGAGGAGGAGGAGGAGGAGGAGGAAAAGAGTAGACGCAAAGAATCGGTTCGACAAGAAACTGCAGAAAATGGAGTTTCCAAACGAGTGAATGCACAAAGGGAAAACCGTCTGCTGCTGGGTTGTTCGTCTACGTACGAGACCTATGAAGGAAGAAAGGTTGTAACTTTATAACCGACGATTGGATGAAATAGTAGCAGACAGAATAAGAAACTACGATAAAACCATGTAATTTGCATTTTTACCAATCGGATGAGTATATGAGACAAGCACAGAAGCGCATATTGTTTAAACAGGGTCAACGAGCTTGTTTCATCAGACTATAAACGAAGACATTAAATGTGTTCCAGTTAGTTTGATCTCTTATTTAAAAAAAAAAAAAAAAGATAAATAAAGTGAAAAAAAGATTCTGCTCTTAAAATTTTCCATCGTGTTTATAGTACGAATTTGTTCCTTTTTTATTTGTTTTGTTTATTCTTTGTTATAAAAATAAAAACAATAAACGAAATAGAAAAGGAATATAGTTAAATGAAAGATATGTTAAGAATTTTACAAAAAGAAGACGTATAAAATAGAAAAATTGTGTGTTTACCAATGTAAAAAGTCGTATGTTGTGGGCAACATTATTTTTTTCTTTCTTACAAGAGAAAAATTGGTTATGTCAACGTTTCGTTGCTGAAACAGCGGGTTAGCTGCTGTTACTACTGCTGTTACTGCAGCCTCGTATTTTATTCCTCTATAACTCGATTATATATATATATATTTTTTTTTTCCAAATATCTCGCATTTTGATAAGCAAATGTATTTTAACCTTTCTGGTATTCGTTAAATTGTTACACTTTCGAATACTTCTAAAAGCTTGAGTTCATATTTTCAATTTTATTTCTTTTTATTTTACCATCCTGGTATATAAACATAAAAAAGAATAAAATTGAAAAGATGAAAGAGAGATAGAGAGAGAGATAGAGAGAGTGAAAAATATAAAAGGGAAGAAATAATTTAATAAATAAAGTAGATTAAAATCTTAGCTTTTTTGAGGGGGCGGGGATGGACTATGGTGACACGGAGTGTTATAAACGCTTAACGAGTCGAGTCGAGTACAAATTGAGTAGGTACAGGGTGTAGTAGAGAAGTGTCGTACTCGCGTTAAAAGCGTTTGCACGAGATAGAAACCTGCTGTCTCTCTCACTCTCACCACATTCTCTCACTCTCTCACTCATGTGTTCGTTCGTTCGAAAGGAAAGACCTCTTCAAAATCACGAGTAGCTACAAGTTTGGAGAATTTCGTATGGTCGTTGGTTGGTTGGGGGTTGACTATGTTGAATCTATTCCAACATTGTAGTAGTAATAGTAGTATAGTTCTCTGCTTTTATCGTAAACAGATCAATTTAAAGCTGCTATCGATCGGTTGGTCGGTTGGTTGGTTGGTTGGACGGTACTCGCGATTAACCTTTGCCTAGTTGGGTTAGATTGAAATCGAGTAATTATACCTCTACTCTCGCGAATTCTATTGACAGAGATTGCACGTAGTGAAGAGAAGGAGAGTGGGGATGAACTGACAACAGAAGTATAAGCTCGTTCTCGTATTATCAGTAAAATACAAATTTGTTATAATATAATAATAATTTTATGAGAATATAGATCGTAATTGTTAAAAGTATATATATATACTATATTGCGATGAATTGAAAAAAGAAACAAATTTATAAAAATGATTCTTGTAATCTCATTCATTTCCTCCTATCCAAGGTAAGATTATATCCATTGTTGTTTTTATTCGATCGTGAACGTTCAACGAGTGTAAATTACATTTCAGAAAATAATACCCGTCTAATCTTTCTCGATTTACGCGTATCGAAGAAAATCCTCCTCCTTCCCATTTTGTTATTAATTGAACTATATATAGAACGTTAGTTAGAAAATTCATCAAAAAAATAACCGTAACAGTAATTTCTTGATGGATTCTCACCGTTAAAATCTATTTCGAAGCAATACGCGTGCAATAGGATGATTTTGTAATTAACAGACGCATTTTCTCACACATATACTAACATTTAACGTTCATATAAAGACAATCAATTCAATTAACAACAATATAATACCAATGTGATAATACACGTCTGAATGACGTGTTGTATTTCTGTTAGGAAATATCAATGATGATGATGATGATGATGATGATGATGCATCATCCATTCATCAATGCAACAATGCAGCTTTCAAATATACTCGAGATCATCCTCACCATAACCGCCACTACATAAAAATAAAAACTTGCACAGAAATTGAAAAAGAACACGGAGGAGGAAAGAAGGGGGGGGGGGTGATAGATGAAATAATAGATCGTAAAGAAAGAAAGATGAGAAGAATATGTGACGATTGCGAAGGTGACTACTACTACTACTACTACTACTACTACTATAAAGTAGGTGGTGGTGGTGGGTGCAGTTTCCGTGCTTCGGCAGCGGCTTTGATTTGCGGCGTGTCGTTCAGTCGATTGCTCTCAAATTGCGTCCAGTACCGGTGTGGCATCAACCTGAAACGTCCAACAACCCCCTTGATACACTCCCTCCTCCCTTCTTTACCTCCCACCACCATCTACTCACGATACTTCCACCAAAATTCCACACCCTCTAGCAATACTCACGTAGACACTCTGTGCGAGTGGTTAGAGACTCTCTCTCTCTCTTTTTATGCCTATTGCATAGTCCCTCTCTCTCTATTTCTCTCTTTCTCTTCTCTTTCTATCGTTCTCTCAATTTTCCACTCCCTTTTGTAGAAAACGCGACGCCTCGTCTCGTCTCGCCTCACTTCACCTCACCTCACTTCACCTGTCCTCCCACTTTTCCACAACCCAACTTCTCTTACTATTTCTCTCTCTCTCTCTCTCTCTTTCTCTCTTTCTATTTCGTTCTTTCTCACTCTTACTCATACAAAAGCCTCTAGTGCTTGCCGGGTTAAATAAATCGACGGGCGTGTTCGGTAAAACGTCCGAAATCGAAATGGTATATACGTTTTCGTAGTTTCACGCTCGCATGCTATTCGCAACTGGTAGGGGGGAGGGAGAAGGGGTTGGAAAAGGGAGAAGTTGACGTTCGCTAGAACGAAGTTTTCGATATATATATATATGTATATATGGAGTGAGAGGTGAACGGTGATTAGTCGAGGTGTGTGTTTGAGTATTTTTTTTTCTCCTTTTTTTTTTTCGTTTTATTTTCGTTTTATTCGATACATAGATATTTTGGCCAACTCGAAAGCCCAAATTTCGTTTAAACGAATGAGTTACAATCTATCATTTATATATATATATATATATATATATATATATATATATATATATATATATATTTTTTTTTTTTTTTTCTTCTTTTCTTTATTTATGATTTTCTCTGCTTTTTTTTTTTTCATTTTATCTTCTCGTACGAATGCGCTTCGATGGTGTGTTATCTATTGAAAAAAGAAAAGAAAAAAAAGGTATTTTTTTTCAAATATAGATTTACGAGAGAAATGATTTTTTGATGATGCCTATCGTTTAACAATTTGGAGGAAAAAAAAGTAAAAAGAAAAAAAGAGAATAAAAGGAGAGATAAAAAATTTTGTCTTTTTTTTTTATTTTCAAAACACTGACCAGGTAAACTAATCGTTAGAATATGAGCATTTCATGTGGATCGATTATTTAAACGATTGTATTCATACTTATGGTATAATCCAACGAAAACTATTTGCTTTTATCGTAGGTGTCATTGACACTATCACGTACAGGCGTAACTTATCGCACCACCCATTTGGTATTTCTATGGCATTTGATATTTGTTAGCCGACCTCGGTTAGAATGCATTCGCGACGAGCGATTAGATCGTTCGCATTGCGTTCTATGCGCAATACAGACGCAATGCGGCAATAATAAACGGTAATATAAATGTGAGATATTAGTAATTCAAATGTTATCGTAAACCAAACGTGCCCCCCTCCCACCACCAACGTTAAAAGAGAAAATTTATTTCAACCTATTCGAACATAATAACAATTATAATAATAATTTTTTATAATTATGTGTGCGTTTACAATTTATATATGTAATATAAAAATTAATATAATAATTAATGTTATATATATATATATATTATATTATTAAAATATATAATTATATAATAATGTAAAATTTTATATAATATATTAATTTGTCTTTAATTAGGAAACGTAAATTTTTTTTGTGGGCTTCTTTTTTTGTTTCTTATATTACTACTACTAATAATAATAACAGTAATTATAATAATAATAGTTATGATATTTGATACATAAAATTATATACGAGTCCATTTATTTTTTACCTGCTGCGACAAAATTTGTCTTTAATTAGGGAACGTAATTTCTTCTTCTTTTTTTTATTTTTATTTTTTTACATTTCTTTTTGTATTCTTCTTTTTCATTTTTTTTCTCTTCTTATATTACATTCTTGGTAAACGCGGTAATGTCGACGTTAAAAGCAATTAAAATATAAACTAAATTAAAGACCGCCGTTGGTTGGTTCTGGGAAAGCGACGACGAATGTCAAAAGCAAAATTCGGATTCGCTCGCGCATGATGCGATACATAACGCAAAAACCGTATGTATGCATACATGTATGTATGTATATATGTATGCATGTATTATAGTATGTACGGGACTGCAAGTTAGCTCGACCATGGGAATTTCACATAAATTTTCATTTTCGTGGATCTCTCTCTTGATTTCCTTTCTCTGCCTGCCTGCCTGCCTGCCTGCCAGTGCCTCCCTCCCTCCCTCCCAACCCCCGTTTTTTTTAATTTTTCTCTGCCCTTCGAAAATTTAACACACAAAAGTAGAGAAAAATCTTTTCTTTCTCCTACCTTGCTTTCCAACTTGCTTTCTATTTTACTCTCATTATTTTTTCAGCTTGTCTTCCACTACCTACGTTTCTCCAGCATACTTTTCAATTAAATATACTTGGACAAATTTTAAAATTTCTCTTTTTTTAAATAAATAAATAAATATATATATATATATATATATATATATATATATATATATATATATATATATATATATATATATATATTTATAGAGTTTTCTCTTATGACGAAGAATCGAGTATTATTATTTAAATATATATATATATATTTTTTTTCTACAATTCTTCATTCACTTATTAAATCACTAAATAAAAACCAGCAAAATATTTCCAATTAATTTACCTACGATTCTGATTCGAGGGGTTCGGTAATTAAAAGTCGTATTTCTATTACGAATTATACACACGACGATCTTCAACCATACTTTGTATATGTATCGTTATCGTGATCACGATGAAACGGTTAACTAATTAAGCACGCAAAACTTACGTCACCAACATGAAGGAGACGACTACTGTTAGAGCAGTTATATGCCTAACACGTAAGTATAATAATATATAAAGCTTTCGACGAATTTCACACACACACACACACGTACATACACGTGTCCCTTGTAGAAAAAAGGGGGGAAAAAGAAAGAACAAAAGGGTGCTATAGGACGAAGAGGGAAAAGAATAGGAATGGGAGGAGAAGGTGGAGGTGGTAGAGGGTTTAGGTTGAAATGTAATTTCTGTGGATGACATCGAAGATAACGTCGTGGCACTACAAAGCATAGCAGCAGACCCTTGACTTTAAAATCCTGACAAAAATTCAAATATTTAAATTTTTCTTCTTTAACGCAAAAGGGTTAATTTGAATGTTTAATTATTAACCCTTATCGGTAGTCAGGTTTTTTATATTGATGATTCTTTCATTGGTAAGTTATAAGTGGTTTAGGTAAATATCGCGCGTTCCATACATAAATAAATAAAATTTTTCAGTATTATAAGAATAATATTATCAATAAAAATGATTAAAAAAATTTCAATCTTACGTATACAAAATGTATTATTAAATTATCTTGTATTTTATAAGTAACAAGATTAAATACAAAAAAAAAAAATTAGAAAAAGTTAAAGATAAATTTAAATTACATTGGTTTGGTCGAAAGTATAGGGGAAACAAAAAAATTGAAAAAAATGTTTAATAAAAAAAAAAACAGGGTCAACGTACTATAATATTACGAGAGAACACTTATCGAGGTTTTTAATATCTGGTTATAATCCATCATCGTGACACCCGACGAAGGTTTTCCTTACTTCGTCGAAGAAAATGAGTACAGAAACAACATCAAAAAAATCAGAAATAAGAAGAAGAAGAAGAAGAAGAAGAAAGAGAGACAAGACAAAAAAAGTTTAGAAGAGTAGAAGTAGATGAAGAAAAAAAATGAATAACATAATCCGCAAGGATGGGTAATCCGCAGAGTCTCTCGTATTCGGTCACATCAATTAACGTTCCCGTAAAATCGTCGAATATCGTGCGAGGACAGTTTGAAACACGACCCAAATTACGTTACTATCCACCGAGAGGCAAGTTTCTAAACGTTTAGAGGCGTGCCAACGTTGTTAAGGTTAACGAAACCTATAATTCATAGTTTATAATTAATAGTTTTATAAACCCATTTATAAATAACCCATGTAAAATATTAATCTTATTAACATTGATAATGTTTATTGTAATATAATCATTAAAAATACGTATTAAATTGTAATGAACATTCTTTGTATTGTAATATTTATAATTATGATTTTGTTCTTCTATTTTTTATTTATCTCATATTTATTAATTTCTTATTTATCTTATATTTTAATATGTGTTTAGTAATATAATTATAATTATACAATAATTAATACTAATAAATAATAATATACTATATAATTATAGACTATAATATATTATATAAATATTATTTACTATATTATAATTATAATTATATAATAATTAATACTAATAAATAATAATATACAATATAATTATATACTATACTATATTATATAAATAAAATATTATATATTACATATTATATACTATAATATATATTATAGTAAATAATTATACTCGAAAAAATCATCAATTATGTTTTTCCAATTAATAATTTTAATCTATCCTTGGAATTTTATAAAAAAAAAGAGACAAATTACTATCTCGTTGAACGTCGGGCGAACTTATATTCCATTTTCAGACTTACAATTAGCTTCTACTCTTCTTTCTCTCTCTCTCACTTACTCTCATTCTCTCTCAATCTTTCTCCTTTCCTTTCTATCGTGCAGAATATCGTTACGAGTTTTGAGTTAGAACGACTAACATCGTTAGGTATAATAAATTATACACCGAGTCGCGCAGTACGTTCTCAAATACGAAATATGTACTAGGAAAGCAGCAGCAGCAGCAACGAACAAACGTATGAACGAACAAACGAGAAGGTTCAGTTGTACCCTACATATTCCCTACAAGTACATACTTACTTTACGTGTGTCGTGCGTTAAACTAAAAAACAAAATCAAACAGAGAAAGAGAGAGAGAAAAAACGACTTGTGTGTTATTTCAAACTCTTTAAAATATCCTGGTATGTCAAATTACGACAATCAACTTCCAATAGAAAAATCGAAGCTGAAAATATGCGTACGAACGTACGAATAGAAACGTACGTACACATACTAATGAATAGTACGAATAGTACGGAATAGAACGAAACGATATCGGTGTTTACGACGATACGTTCGAAGCGTTAAAATACAGGAAAAAAATAGGAAGAAAAGATAAAAAATAGGAAAAAAAATCAACAACAAAAAAAAAAAAGAAAAAAACTATATATAGGAAGAAATATGGCACGGTTCGCAATTAATGCTTCCGTTCGCCTATTGAATAAAACATAAAAAAGATCACCCATGCGTTCCGTAAATCGAGCGTGATTTACATTCCTCCATACCCCCCACCCTCTTCTTCAATTTTATCATTTTTTTGCTCCTCTCTCTCTATTTTTTTTTCTTTTTTTGACAAAGGTACTCGTAAAAATTACGTCAAAAAAAAAAAAAAAGAATATAAAAAAAAGTACAAAATATTAGCGATTTTGCAGTTAAAATTTTTCGTGGATCATTCGATTATTTCAAGCGTTACGAGTCACATTCTAATCAATTATTTTGTTTTACGACACGAAAGGAATCGTTTTTGGTGTTTCTATTGCAATAAAAATGCATACACGGTTATTACAATTTTTTTTCTTTTTTTTTTTTTTTTTTAACAAGAACAACGCGTGACGATCACATCAACGAGATAAGAAAGTTCTAAATAATTTACTTTGTTTTTTTTTTTCTAGTATATATATATGTATATAATATTATATATAATTCATACATTTTATATAGTAATCATTGGTATCGTATCGTTGAACAGTTGTCATGCGAAGGAACTTACAAAAAAAAAAAAAAAAAAATAACAAAAAAATTAAATTATAAAGCAAAGAAAGGTGTTCGAGTGATCGTTTTGCTCAGTACGTTAGTTGTGATAGAACTAGTAATAATAATAATATTAATAATAATAATAATAATAATAATAATAATAATAATAATAATAATAATAATAATAATAGTAGTATAAACTACAAATAAGAGAGATAATACTGCTACGATTGTCACGACAATTTAGTACGCTACAGAAAAGCTAATTGCTATACCACACGGCACTCACTATCAAACGAGAACTTAGGGGTTATGACCCCTGCCTTTCACGATATCCTCTCTCTCTCTCTCTCTTTCTCTCTCTATGAATATATTATTTGTTGATTTTTCTTTTCTCTCTATCTCTCTCCCTATTTTTCTTTTTTTTCTTCATACACACATTTTCATTAGTTTCTCTCTGTTCTTCGTATTTATTTGTTAATTCCCTAGGAGTCTGTAGTTTAACGAGAAACGACTTAATCGGTAAAGAAATATTATCTGGATTAAACGTTGATGTTATATTCATTAGGTATTATATATTATAATATATATGTTTACTTGTGATATTAATAGAATAATAATTGTATAGATGTATATGAGATAAAAGAAAAAAATAAAGTAAGAAATTAAATATTCAAGAACGACCAAGGTAAAAGGAATTATTTTAAGCAGGAGGAAATAAAAAAGTAATAAAGTGTAATATGAAATGAAGAAAATGTCATTTCTTATTTAAAAAAAAAAAAAAAAAGAAACGTTTTATCAAACCTATTTATTTTTTTATTTCATTAATAAAGTTTACTAGCAAGTAATTGATTGACAAGTATAAAAAATAACTATAAAGATTGAACGATATATTTCATTCGTTTCCTATCATTTCTTTGAACATTAACGAGCTTAATTAATTTAATATAAGATACAATTTTTATTTATGTGATCGATAAGAAAAAGAATTATTATTATATTTTAAAATAAAAATAAGAAGAAGAAGAAGTGTAAAAAAGAAAAAAAGGAAATTGTATGGAAGAATGAATCGATAAAATGATTAACAATCAACGTGCAAAACGAACCTAAACCTTTTGACCTACTTTCCTTCTTATGGTTTTACATTTAAAAAAAAAAAACAACAAAAAATGACTAAGCTGAATAAGTTTTTATACAGAATCGTGGTATTCATAATGCAGTGAGTGTAAAGTTGCTGACAAAAGATGCTCGAAAGGAGTAAAAGAAGAGAGTAGGGGAATGAAGAAAAAGAAACAAGAAACAAGAAAGACAACGTGCCACTGTTTCTCGCGAAAGAACGGACAAACTTCGGAAGTTAAAAGTAGCTTAGGCGAAAGCGCAAGGTTGTTGTTGTTGTTCGTGGGTGGAAAACGAGAGCGAGATGAGGCGAGGAAAAGACAAGAAAAAAAAAAAGAAAAAATGAGACCAAAAAAAAATCAAAAGTAACAAGAAACTCACATTGCTTTAGGATATATACCACGTTTCATGATAAAATATCACCTTGAATTTATATTTAGGTATTGAATAATAATATTAATTTTAACATATATATATATATATGTTAATAAATATTATAGATATTATATAATAAAATTATATAATATATAATAAATTATTATATAATATTATATAATAATTATATAATAAAATATTATAGAAATTTGGTTGCAATTAGATATTAATTAATTATATATTGCAATGGTTATAAAAGTTTTCTAATATTTAGAATATAATATATAATATTAATTATTAAAATAATTATATAAATATATATTAATAAATTAATATTAATATAATAAATTAATATATAGTTTATATTATATATTAGAATTAAATTAATATATAAATATATATTTATTTATAATTTATAACTATATTTATATATATATATATTATTAATCATATTTAATATTTAAATAGAATAGATTATTATTTTCTTCTTATTATTTGATATAATAAATAATATACTTTATCATAGAGATGATAGGTCTTTATGCTCGAATTATTTTCATCAAAATAACAAATATTACAAGGGAAGTAAGAAAAATGAAATGCACCCAGTTAATTCGAATGATCGATCATTCGAAGAAGAGAAGGGTGGAATTTTGACACTTGCGAGTTTCCCTTCTTAACCTACCCCTTCTTAACGCATTATTATTTTCTCAAATCCACGAAAGTTTCCTTCAAATCTTATCCCTTGAAAGAAAATACACGTGGCACACGCAACTATTCTTCCACCCTTTCACATTCCCTCTTTAATTGCTGCAACACTTGCCGCCCCCAATTAGTTGAAGAAAAAGAAATATAAAGAAAGAAAATCAAGAACAAGAAAAGAAAAAAGGGTAAGAAGAAAGGATCATCGATCCTGACTGTCTCCAATTAACGTCGCTTTTCAAAAGCATTTCTACTCCTGCCACCCCTTCTCATCTTCTCAATGACCCTTTCAATTCCCATAATCGTCTACCGCGTTAACATTATTCTCGTAAATGAAATTATATATCTCTTGTGAACATTCTTAGGATCACAAATGAGAAAGTAATAATCGTAGATTCTACGAGAATCATGCGAAAAGAAAAATATCCTCCATCTAATGTAAGTAGACTTTCTTAACCCTTTAACCCTTCTCAACTAAGAAAATTTTATTAGAAAATAAACAAGGGACCAGTGTTAGGGAGAAATTTCATTTTCTTTTTTAAATTACACTAATGGTAAGTTGATTTATTTTGTTTTCTTATTAATAAAAGATATAACATAATATAAAAAAAAAACTTAATGCAAAAATAATATATTAATAATAATAATATAATTTAATAAATAATACCAATAATAGTAATACATAATTTTATTATTATTTTATTAATATATAATTATAATATCAATCTAAATAATAATAATAAAAATAATAATTTAATAAAGAAACAATTTTTTTTTTTATTACAGGATGAAATTCAAATAGGTTTCAATAAAAAAAAAAAAAAAAATGAAAAATATGTAATAATAAAAAAATAAAAAATACTATAGCAATAATATGTAAGATATGCAACATCTACAAAATGAAGCCGATAGATCGAGGTCAAAAATATTATACAAGGCGGGGCATGGATCGTGCGAGCATGCAAGAATACAACGCGTACGGAATGCATAATACATTCGGGGGTGGGCTTGGGATAGCGTGTGTAAAGGGGGTGGAGAAGAAACGGGTGGCAGGATAAGAAGGTTCCCCCGTATGTCTGGGGATAAAATATATGACCGTAGTAACGTAACCGTAAATATATTATGAGATAAGTCTCCGAACGCGTTATCCCTTTAAAAGGGCTAACGCACAACGGATGCTGTGAACACAGTTATATATGTTGGAAGGTAGACGAGTGGATGACTATGATGATGAAAACGATTCGATATGTTTCGATCAGATATTCAAGATTTTATCTCGATTTTATTTTACATTGTTATTATGGTTAAATATTAAATATCTATGTATGTGTGTTTATATTAAACGTAGCACTACCGTGTTCTGCAATTTTTAAAAATGTGAGCTTTTAATTTGTTAGAATACTCTAATTTGTAAAACAAATTCGATGAAAACGTATAAAATATATGTATTATTTGAAATATGATTCTAAAAATAAATATAAAATAAAATAAATATAGTTAAATAAAAATAATGTTTTATTGGTAAAATGAATATTGTTAAATTAGTATTATTAGAATAAATATTAATAAAATAAATAACATTATATTGTAAAAATAAATATTACAAAAATTAACATAAATTATATTAATTATATAATATTTTATTTTATATCAAAGAAAATTAATATAAAAATAAATATTATAAAAATATAATAAAATAAAAATAAAATAAATATTATTAAATTATTATTGTTAATATAAATAACATTATATTATAAAAATAAATATTTATTATAAATATAATAATAAAATATAAATAAAATAAATATTATATCTCTAAATAAAATAAAGTATATTCATCAATAGATCCAATTAATTAAAATCACATTCCATATGAAAACATATGTTTTATAAACCCCCTTACAATATATAAAAGTATATATTTAATGTATATTAAATCTCGCTACGTTAAATATTAAAATCTAATAAAAATAAATCTAATCTTTAGCATTCATAAAAATCTAATAACACAACCTATTTTACCCATCAATCTGTTTCCCATCCCAATAATAAAATATTATTATAAATATTACAACTTCACCCTCCCCTAGTTACGCTTCGATGAAAAAATTAACAAAAACCACGCCCGTTTCCCTATAAGAATTCTCCAACCCTTTCTCCATAGACTTTTTCTAATTTCAAAGAAACGAATAGGGTTATCCGATTGGTCGAACGTTTCGTGCATAATGCGTGACGGGGTTCTTATATTATGCGTGTTTCATTCTCGATCCCTTTGTCTACCCGAACGTTTGCAATGAACGAACGTTGCAATGATCTTTCTATCTCTCTTTCTTTCTCTCTTTCTCTCTTTCATTCTCGTTTGCTCTTCTTTTCTTTTTTTTTTTTATACGAGCAACGATGCGGTGCGTCTTTCCTGCACCTGCGAGAACGGAAGTCCTTTCGTAAAGTCACACGAGTCCCTTTTTCTTTCACCGTTGACAACGAACTCTCCCTTCGCGACTTTGCAAAGAACCAGAGAAAGAAAGACAGAAAAAAGAAAATAAAGAGCAAGAGAGAGAAAGAGAGAGAGAGAGAGAAATAAAAGTAGAGGGAGAAACATATCGCATACGATTTATCGTCAGCGATGTGTCGCCGATAGACTCGTACGTAGGATGTTTTAAAACTGTGAGAGAAAGAGAGATACCACTTCGTCCCATGGTTTGGCTTGGTTTGTGTAAGAAGAAGAAGAAGAAGACGACGACGACGAGGACTTCTCCAAGACAATGGACAAGAAATATGTTATTCTTTTGTCGGTCGACTTCGAAACTCTGATTCTACTCCTTTCCGACGAGAAATCCTTTTCCATGGTTCAAACACCGCACCAGAGATCCTGTATCTAACTGAATCTACTATCTTTTTTTTTACAAACCGTAACGAGGAATACTCGTTAATGTGCGTATTGTAATACAAGCAAATGTATATGTTGATTAACGATATATATATATATATATATATATATATATATATATATAGTTTATTATTTTTATTTTTTTTTTTAATGAGAAGATATAAATTGAATTGTGATTATCTTAGTGTAAGATTTTTATTTGAAAAAAGAAATTGAATATATTATAAATAAAATATATAAATAAGGTAAATAAAATATAGATATATTATATAAATATAATATAATATTTTATATAAATAAAATATATATATATATAAATTGTATAAATAAAATTTGAATAAAATATATGTAAATAAAATAAATAAAATATAAATATAAAATAAATATAATATAATATTTTATATAGAAATAAATATATATAACATATTTATATATTTATTATATTAATAAATTAATATATTTTTAATATTTTAATAAATAAATCTAATATAATATTTTAAATATTTTTAAGCTTGACATAATTAATTTATAATTTAAACATAAAAATATCAAACATAAAATTATTGAAATAAAATCTATATAAATAAATGTAATATAAAATAATTTACATTATTTATAATATTCTTATTTTTCAATAAAATACACACATTATACACATATACATTTAATAATGAGAACGTCTCTTGAAAACTCGTACTATTCTTCTCTCTTTATTTCTCTTTCTCCCTTTTTTTTTGTTTTATTTTTCGATCGACACACACCGTGGGGCAAATTAAATTAAGGAGAAATAGCTGGAAGGGATATAAAAGGGAAAAGAAAAAAGGGGAAGGGAAAAAAGAAAGAAAAGAGAATGTGGATTTTGTGGCGGATAATCGCGCATTTAATTGTAGCAATTCGTTTTGCGGACTTCCTTTACCCTCTATATTTTTCAATTTCACCCTATCCCAACCTTATATTCTCCCTAACACCCTAGGATTCTAATCATCGTATTCCAATCGGAAGACTATCGTTGAATCGTCAAATGTGGCTTCGTATAATCGATATTCTATATATCTAACCGATAATTAAATTAAAGTAATCTGTCAACGAAATAAAAAACCACCAATATGTGAACAAACATTTGAACAAAGAAATTAATTAAAATAATAAAAAGATTTTTTGTAATTTCCATCTTTTTTGTTGATCGGTTTCCTTTTCAAGTTTCAATTTTTAATTTTTTGAAATAAAATTTTTTTAAACCAATTGATAAAATTTTATAACATTTATATATATATATATATTAAACTGTTATTTATTTAAACTATAATATAAATTTATTTGTATTAATTATTAATCATTTAAAGTATATTAAATATTTTAATATACTCAATTAAACATTTGAAATTGTTTTAAACGATAATAAAGTTCTTTTAACGTTCCTTACAATTCAACGATGACTTTTAGTTGAATATTTTCATTTTAATAAAATAAACAATTGAAATTATTTAACGAATCAAATTAATTATTTTCCACGGTGATAAAACGAGTTTAACTTCTATCGTGTGTGAGAATGATGATTGAAGAGGAAGGTGTGGGTCAGGTAGATATATATTTTACTGAAAGCAGTGTGTGGTATTTCAAACCGATAAATAACTATCGTTTCTTATCATTTAATCATTCGACAACTCCTACTACACTTTCTCTACTACACAAACTCTCGATAATGCGATTTCAAAACGATTTAACGCGATTTGCGTGACGAGAGAGAGTATTCTCATTCGCACGTTATTCATGGTGTGTTTCCGGTATATTCAATATGGTAAAGTGATAATATCATTGAATACATAGATAACACGGTTATTACTGTATAAATCCAACACTATCTTTCCCCCTACCCACCTCCCAACAAACGTAAAGAAATTATTATTAATCCTTTGAGTGCTGAATACTTTTAACTAAAATGTATTGTTAGAACGGAATAATTTATTATTAACCAATTTCTCTAATAATAAATTATATATAATAATTAAAGTTTTTCTTTCTGAGAATATTATTTAATTAATTAATATAAACATTACATTATTTTACATTAATATTAACAAATACGTATATGCGTCGATAGACCACTCTGGTTATTTTTACCAAACACACATATGCGTCCATAGCACTCTAAGGGTTAATTTAAATTCAACTTTTAATTCATATTTGCATTTATTAGTACTTTTTTTTACTCTTGTAAGAATAAAATATGTAGATTGACTATTTAAATGAAAAAAAAAAAATTACAAAATGTTGTATAATTATATCAAATATCAAATATAAATAATACAAAGTTTTTATATCAAATATATTTTGTATTACATAAGAAAATGTTATTTTTTTTAAATTAATTAATATTAACTAAAATAAAGATATAACACTTTTTAAGTGTCATATAACAGGTAGCAAATAATCGTTTAATTTTTGACTATTATCTTTTTCCTATTGAAAAAAAACTGATTATGTCACATACATATGTTAAATGTGTATACGATTGTAAAAAAAAAAAAATGACAATTATAATGCGACATTAGCTGTAAAAAAGCTACCATAATTATTTCGAATTAAATGCTATTGAAAGTTTGCCTTGGGCTCGTTATCGCAGTATGCAATAAACACACGTTATTCGAGATAAAGTTCTAAAAGAGATGCTACAGAGAAAGAGAGAGAAATGCAAAGAGAACAAAACGGGAAAAAAACAAAGAGAGTAGCAGCAAAGAGTAATAATAGTAACCAAGTAATTGCCAAAAGCGACATTAGCTTAATTGCCGCATAAGAAACCTAACTGTTTTACTGTTAACGTTGTTCGTCCGGTTACAATATGGTGTGACACACGATATACCATAGAAATTTTGGTCAAGGTAGAGAAAACAAGAATGGAAATGTGTGACGAGACACACGAATTATATAATATCATTTCTCTACCTTTTACTTCCGTTTTCATCCCCTTCTTCGTCTAATCTTCTAACACACGAGCAAACATCGTTTCTACTTATACGTGAAACCCGCATGTACGTTGTTACTTCTTCTCTCTCTCTCTCTCTCTCTCTCTCTCTCTCACACACTTTCATATAAACGTTATATATATACGTAATACATACATACATAGACACATACAAACAAACTCTCTTACAACTCTCGAGGTTCTCTTCGAGAAAGCAAACTCTACGAAGTAGTCGGGTTATAATAAACGATCTTTCGTAGCAAACACTATTTCGCATAATTACGTAAATCACTGAAAGTGTGACAAACAGGATCTGCATATATGTATTCATTTTCATTCGGACGATGTACTATCCTATTATCATGCTCCGTTTTCTTGTTTCCCAAAAAATTAAAAAATATATTCCCTTTATTAACAATTTAATGGCCACTCACACAACATGTGCGTGTGTGATAGCAAGAACAACCATTATTAGCTATAATTTATATTTATAACTTTATATATATTGAAAATTATGTAAAATTAAATTTGTTATTAAATTGTTGTTGTTTTTTGTTTATTGTTATATTTTTTATAAATTAATTCATCAAAAATATTGCCACGATTAAAGTGTTATACGAGTTTATTAAAATATAACCATAAAAAAAAAAAAAAATTAATCACCAATCGGTGATGGGTTTTTTTTTTTATATCTCGTTTAAAAGTCAATCTAGAAACAACAAGGTTGATAGAAGAAAAAAAAACACATTATAATATTAAAATTCATTATTTACAATATCATCGGGTCATATGTTAATTGCAAAGAAGGTAAGTAACAAAAAAAGAAAGAAAAAAGACAAAAAAAATCCAAAGAGTAAAACGTATATGCAAAGAACCTCGTTGACTTTGGGGTTTTACGAGAGATAGTCGACGAAGAAGAGATGGGAGAGGGTGGAGGGTGGATGGGGGAAGAAAAAAGGGGTGACCTAGGAAAATAATCCAGCACGATCTCTTTTCTTTCTCTCTCGTTTCTTTTCTTTTCTCCTAACGACTTTAAACGAAGGTGTGTCGTCTTCGATGAATTTTTCATCAGGTAGCTCGGTAACGAGTGGCAAATTAGATTCACTCGCTCGGTTAGAAGCAAGCGAGAATCCGCGTACGTTCAAGAAAAGAAAAAGAAAAAAAAATAGGAAAAAAATATTCTTTATGGCTTTTCGTGAACGGAGAGTAGATAATTTTGTCGAAATAAAAAGGGAACTTAAGAATAATATTGGTACCTACATTTATCTATATATATATATATATATATATATATATATATATTTTTATAATTTATATTTCACAATTTATAATTTTATATTTTTATCAAATTTTATATTAATTATTACATATATTTAATTGATAATTTTTATTATAAAATATATTTCAACGTTTTGTTCCTAATTTCTAATCTCCAAAAGTACTTTACCAATTGTCTTGAAATTTAGACACAATGTTGTATTCACATACAGCTAGGTTCTTATTACATTAAATTATTTATATAATAATTAATTAATTTACAAAAAAAAAAAGAAAAGAAAAAGGTACAAATAAGTCCAGCGCCATCTGTTGGTCATAGATTTCGGTGAGTTCTCGAAACGTTTGAACATAACCTAATTTTTATCTATATAACAACGTTATATTTTGACTCACATGAACCACAGCAACGCGTGGCGAGGTACAACTTGTATTTTATAAATTAATAGACAATTTTATTGCAATCTATTTATTATGGTGTAATATCTACACCATAATATGGTACATATTTCTCTCTCTCTCTCTCTCTCTTTATTTCTTTCTTAACATCCTGTCGGTTTTTCTTGTTTATTTTCTTTTTGTTTTTTCTCTTCTCACTCGAAAATGGAAGAAGTAAAAAAAAAAACAAAAAAAAAAACATTTTCAAGAACGGAAGGTTGAAATTTTTCAGCGTCATTTTATGGCTGAGTAAATTTATTTCTGCTTCTTTCACCACACGTCTCTCTCGTTCTTTTCGAATTCAAGGGATGAGATACATATATATATATATATATATATGAAATGAAAGAGTGAAGAAGAAAAAAAGAAGAAGAAGAAGAAGAAGAAGTGTTGAAAAAAGTAGGAAACGCGTTGGTACGCAAGTACTAGGTGAATGCGTGCTAACGAGTATTCGCAAATGAAAGATATTCGACAAGTAGAAACAAGTGAAGCTTTATTGAGCGAAAAAAAACTCGACCCTGCCTATCGAGGTCGTGAAAATTAAAGTTTTTCATCATCGAGTATATACATATATATAGAACATATATAGGACACATATATATCTAAATCTGTATGCACGTATGCCACATTTTTTAAATTCATACTTATTTGCAAGGTCACGTTATATATTTACATACATACATATATACATACATATAAAAACAAGAAATAAAAAAGGAAAAAATATACCGCGTGTGTATAAAAAAAAAAAAAAAAAATACTATAGTGAGAGGAGATTTTGTGCTAGTTCTTTTTTTCTTCTTCTTTATATTCTAACAATTTTCTTTTTTCTTTATTTTTTATTTTTTTTTTCTATTTTCTTTCTATCCAGAGGCACATAACGAGATTTAAAAAGCATACACTGAAATGTATTATATTATATAAAAATGTAGAACGATTTTTGTGGTTGGTATTAAAACAAGAAAAAAAAAATAAGAAAATAAGAAATAAAAAGAAGTGATCGTTAAAAATGTGAAAGATTCCACGTAAATGATGATAAAAAAAGATTTTCTACATGGTTTTGGATAAAGGTCCTTTTTTATATGTATTTCAAAAGATGACGATCATCTAATACTGTTAATCCTTGAAGCTATATTTATTTCTGTGTCATTCAAAAAAAGAAAAAAGTTCACTAGTTTACCGGTTTACGATATTTCATGTTTGGCACGTTCTAGAAGGGAAAAAAATAGATTAAAACTACAAATGAGAAAAAATTGACATATATCAACGTAAATATATATATATAGTATATATATGTATAAATGCATAGAGAGAGAGAGGGAGAGGGAGAAGGGAAATAAATAAAAAAAAAACGATTGTATAGCTCGAGGCACCGATAGCAATTTCATACGTTTCGATTTTTTCTCCCCTTACTGTCTACCAACCATTATCATCGTACCCCCATAAAAATATCGAGTAGCCAGCGAGAAATCCGGCACTACTGAAAAAGAAAGAGAAAGAGAGAGAAAGGGAGAGAAGAGAAGAGGGGATAGGAAAAGAATGTTATTTAATTTTCTAGATGGAAAAGGAGAAGAGTACTACTACCACCACTAACACATCCCATTTTACGAATCGATGTATAGTTTATTTATTTATTTTTTATTTATTTATTTTATGCGTGATATATCCGTTTTAATTAAAAAAAATTTGTTTAGATTCGCTCTTGTATATATTTTATATCACCGTTGTTGAAAAAGAATGACACGAATCGAAACACGTATCGACAAATAAAATGATTATTATTATCATACTACGATAAAATGATAATTGTCGTGTTACATTGAATCATAAAATATGACGACCACATAGTTGATATTTGTATAGAATTATGATTGATGGAGAAAAACAAAAATAAACGTTTGATTCAAACCTCACACTGATTTACCTATTGATTCTATTTCAATGTTTTCGATGTCATACTTTTGATTACATTTTATAAACGAATGCCCTTACTTCACCCTTCTCCTTCCCCCACCAGTCTAGAAATATTACATTTCACGAATCCCATAAATTCGATTTAAAATCAACGAGTTACGAGTTATATACGTGTATGAATTTTATGCTTCGTTCGGTACATGATTAAAAACAGGGAAACGCGTATTCTGGGGAATTTTTTATGAAATAGTAAAATGTCAGAATTTGTGTGTGTGTGAGAGAGAGAGAGAGAGAGAGAGAGAACGAGGAAATATATATCGAATGCGTATCAAACAAAAGTTATTCGCTTCGTCCTATGAATAAACGTGTGGGGATGTTGCATGCGCCAGAGAACACATTAAAAATTTGCGCTACTCTATTGAAACAGACAGTTTTCCGTTAACTAGCCACGTAAAACAGGATAAATGTACAATGGAGGCGCGATTAAAGTATGTTTTTTCATACAAAAACATTTAACATCGTTTTTATTTTACTTTTGTTATTAAATGTATACATATACATATGTATTATTTTTCTTTTCTATTCTTTTATATTATTTTCATTTCGTCACGACGAAAATGATGAAATAAAAACGATCTCAAGTTATCCTTCCCCCATAAAACCTCCTGCCTAATTTTCTCTATGAATTAAACTATTTCGTACAATTATTCAATAAATAATTAAACAAATTATATATTATAATTATTACTAATTGGCATTAGGAATTCGAAAGTTCATAGATGCAAATACGCAAATCCCGTCACTGTTCTAGTCCCTCAGCGATCCTCGTAGCCCATTTCTTTAAGATCCCAAAATAATATTGTCCACCCATCTACGTCTCGGTCTACCCAGTGGTCTTTTCCCATTCGGTATGTCAATCAGTATTTTATGCACTCTATGATCCACCCCCATGCGTGCCACATAACCTGCCCATCTTAATCGGCGAGATTTTACGACGTTAATGATGTCCGGTTTGTTGTACAGTCGGTGTACTTCTACGTTATGGAGTTTTCTTCATTCACCCATTTTGCACTGAACATTCTACGCGAACAACTTTATTTTCAAAAACCCTTAATTGTTTTTCGTCCCATAACGTAAGTGACCCACGTTTCGTTACCATAAAGGACTACCAGTAGGATGATTGTCCTGTATATCCTGAATTTTTCAAGCTACTAGACAACAACTGCAAACTGAGTAATTTATTGACCGATTAAAAGCATGCATTGTCTAAGTTTCGAACAAAACAAATAAACAAAAAATCATACCTCGTTGAAATAACATTTTCCCCTACAAATTCCTCTAATAAAGTTGTATATTTAACCGTTAAACCTTAGATAGATAATTTTGAAAATGTAATATGCGAAAGCACTTAAAAGGATTCTTCGGGTTCAAAGTTCGAGTCGGTAGATAACTATTGGTCGACATTGGCTGATGCTTGACCCACTGAGAAGCTAGGAAGGAACTCGATGAACGTAATACGCAAACTCCTTGAAATTTCTCCTTTGGGAGAGTATAGTACTCAAACGTCGTGGCATTTCTCGATTTCGCGCTTATGATACTCCTTGTCTTGTCTACTACTACCACTACCATTACTATTACTTGTATTTCTCTCTCTCTCTCTCTCTCTCTATCTCATTTGTTTCTGCAACTGTATCCTACATTCTCTTGCTTTTGTACAGTCACATATAATTAGACAAGATATTACTAGAGAGTATACGCGTGTCGGTTTATACAACCTCCTCCCACCACCCACCCACCCCACCTCCTCTTAGCAATTTTCTATGTATATAATAATATACTAACGCACATCATATACGATCATTAACTCAGTACTAACATTAGCAAAGGTTTTGATAGTGTTACCTCTACCTTATAACGTCATCGGGATCGTCGTCAACTGTTACTTCTCTACTTCCCACCCACGTTTCTCTCTCTATACTCGCCGCCTTCACGGAGCTCAAGGAAACTCCTTGAAATTTTAGTGACAAGGCGTAAGCCTCGGCTTCCTAAACTTAACTCAGTTTCCGTTTAACGTCAAGAACTAACGAGAAGATTGACATTCGAACACTGTTCCTATATCAACTCTATGTATTATTATATCTCTGAAGTATATATATATATATATATTATTACGTTGAAATCACATGATTTATATCTTTAACTTGCTAAATTATACACTAATATTTTTGACAAAAAGAAATATATATTAATATTTTTGTTATATATGTCATTATTTGTATCTTTAACTAACTAAATTATATATTTATAAATTATATATTTATATAGTTATAATTTAGATATTTAAAATAAATATAATAAATATAAATATATATTATAAATCTATATATTGTATTAAAAATAAATATTAATTATATATTTATATATTTATTATACATTTAATTATTTATATATTTAACTCGTGAAATTATACGAATATATTTTCAAAAATAAAAAATATATATTAACTTCTATTTTATAGTGAAAATCAAATTTTATTCTCAACAAATGATTTATAAACCTTTCTTATACCTTTGAAGGATAGACAAAATGCAAAGGGTGTGCAACTGACACGCGTACGAGAAAAGAAAGAGAGAACAAGAGAGATATACGAAACCAATCATTCAAGTCGAAATATTTAGCATTCGAAGACGAATTCACGTAGCGAGGGGTACGATAAACGCACTCTAGAAAATGATACACCACCCTCTCTCTTTCTCTTTCTCTCCCTTTCTATTTCTATCTCTTACTTTCTTTCTTGCTTTCTTCTTCCCCTTTTCACCGATCTCAAAACTATGTATTTGTAGAGAACTGTGACAGTGATAAATGGTAATCTGTTTTGCGGGCCAACTCTCTCACACATACACAGATACACAAACAGGGAGAAAACTTCTCATTGAAATTTTCATAGCCAGCAAACTGGTGATGGTGATGGTGATGGTGGTGGTGGTGGTGGTGGTGTTCGGTTTCAAGAAAAGAACAGCACGAGCTAGAAGTGAACGTTGCAGCAACGATGCAGCCAACGTTTTTCGTGATCCGATATTGAAATATTACTAACTTTAAAATTCATTACTTTGGGAAATAATAAATTAAACAAAATTGTCCGTCACTTAGATAAACCGTATATTTGTTTTTGTTTTTTTTTCGTGAAAGATTATCGAAATAAAAGTACTTTATAGTTCATTTCATCAATATAGTTCATTCATCTTCCTTCCTTCCTACTTTAATTTGATAAAACAAAAAGAACAAAACTGAATACTCGTATCTTTTATTGCATTTATTAACCATTGCTCTACGTTAATTTAAAAGTTAAATAAAAAAAAAAAAAAGGAAATTAACGACATTGATGAGAAAAATATACGATCGAAGAAAAATAAAATTTTGGTTATCAATTTCAATTAAATAATATCCAATAATAATTATGTAAATAAATGGATACAAAATAACAACATTATTTACCATTGCTACGACAACTTGCACGATAATTTAAAAGTTTAATAAAAAAAATAAAAAAAAAGAATTAATGTGATTGATGAGAAAAATATACGATCGAAAAGAAGCAAACCTTTTTATTAATTCTGGTTAAATAATATCTAACAATAATCATGTAAATAAAAGGATACATAATAGCAACAATATACGTTCATTTATAAGTATTATATCATAACAATAGAAAGATTTATCGTTTCAATTTTTTTCTATCCTTTTCAAATAAAGATCAACGTATAGAAAATAAGGTTGCGTTAAATAAGATTTAAGAAAAAAAAATCGTAAAACCCATAAGATTCGGAGATATGGTGTATTACAGGATAACGATGCAACATCCTCTTGCGGTCTTTTGCGTTTGTAAAAAGAAAGAGAAACTCAGTAGAAAGAGGAAGAAAAAATACAAAATATATGTTAAATTTTCAAGGATACAACCATCCTCTTCCTCCTCCTCTTCATCGTGGATTTCCGTTTGACGGTATTTCTTTACAAAATATATGGAAAGTTTTTTAAGAGAGAGAGAGAGAGGGGAGGGTTTGGTTCGGCAAATACTGAAAGAATGAGAGGAAAAGTCACGGTGGTCTTCTTATAACATAAAACGTTAAAATGCACAAAGATCTTCTCTTCTTTACTTACGATGTCACGCAGTGAAGAAAAAAAAGAAAAATACTTTTGACCGAAACCTTGAAAAACATCATTCGTCGGTCTAAGGTGGTTTTTACGAATCATGAATCTTGTTTGGTCCAAAGAGAACGTGCCTTTTACAAGACGCACGGCGACAAATCATTGTACCCCATTCGAAGAAAGGGAAAAATCAATATTTGAACGAAATTTTATGTAAATATGAAGAACGACTCCGAGTAGTAGTAGTAGTAGTAGTAGTTTGGTTGTGGTGATGGTGATGGTAGTGTGGTGAAGGTTTAAAAGGAAAACGAATATGAAGCTGAGAGAATTCTCACGTGTGTTTTCTTCTATTTGTTGAGGGAAAAGAAAGCAAGAAAGTAAAAGAGAGAAGTAGAGAATTTCTTCGGAGTTTCGAATCAAAAGTTCGAGTGTTATAAATTTTAATAAGAATACCACTAAAAACCTCTTTCTCTTTTTTTTTCTCTTGAGTCTTTTTAAAGAACTGTTGTGTTATTTTGTTGTTCTTTCTTAAAACTATACCCCAACGCGTATTTATTGAACTACCATTTTGTTAATAAGTACGTACTAAACTACGTAAGACAATATTTATCTTTTCTCATTCAGAGTTTATCTTTTTTTTTTTTATGATAATCAAATTATCGATGAGATTATTATTATAACTGTTTAATGATGTTTTCTTTTATGAATGAACATTTATCGTATTAACCCATTACTTTCCCATGGCGCCTTTTTGGGACGCATTTTCAAAATATTTTTTTGTTTTTTTTTTTTTTAATATAGTGCAACTTTAGAATGAACGTGCTACAAATTATCACAATTTTTATTTTAAATCAATAATTAATTGTATAAAATAATTTTGATATTTAAATAAAAAAAAATAAAATAATTGTTGCAAAAATAGTTCTATTTGGTTAGTATGAATATCATTATACAGTTAATTAAATTTTTTTTGTTTGCATTTTCGTAGTGTGACGAGTAATGGGTTAAACAAATAGGAAACAAATTATTAAATGATATAATTAAATAGTTCAAAAGATAAATGATACAAATATTGATCTAGATGAAATTTTATAATTAACATAATTCTTAAACGTGACAAAATTTTCGTAATTCAAAGAAAAAGTTTCTTACAGTTGCACGTATAACACGCTTTTCAACTTTCTTGACAATTTTCAATTATCAACTTGGGTACATTTGATATTTAATACCAAAGATCTAACTATGAACGTCAACGTGAATAAACGAAATTACGAATCAACGATGGCGACGGCATTACGTCGCGACGAAAACGTCGTAATTTTCGTCATTTATCTTTCCTTTTGTGTTATTTCACATTCCTCAGAAAATTAAACGTCTAAAGTTCTACATCGATATCGTTTCATAGTATAACGACATAATCGTTCTGTTTACGCTCGAGTGATTCGAACAAGTAGAAGAAGAAGAAAGATACTAAGAACAAGATAAAGAAAAAGACTAAATCTTACAAAGATTATTATTTTTTTTTTTATTATTTAAACCAAAGTAGAAATTCTCTGGTGGATTTAATCTTACGGTAAAATAACAAATCAATGTTCGAGACGATTTTGTCGTGAGAAAACTGGGACACATAATAATCCATTTTACTAGGTGACATCTTTCAACAGAATCTTCGATTCATGTATGTATGTACATACGTACATATGTATGCATGTATATATGTATTTTTATATAATACTTATATAAAGTTACGTGTGTATAATGTGTATGTTTTATATAAGACGACCTTTCCTTGAGGATAGAAGGATGAAGGGGGTTGAAAATATAGTACGTAGACGGATGAGGATTGGGGGTGGTTGTGGTGGTGGTTTGATATTACATAAGAATATGTACGATATCACACGATCTCGAAGAAGAATCTCGTGTTGGTGTATGTAACAACATCTATCGTGCAGTAACACGTCGAATCATAAGTTGGAAAAGCACCTGCCACTGGGACCAAAGGGCACGACGAAGGGTTACCATGACAACGGGTGATTCTTTCACGACAAATGCCACCACCACTACCAGGACTACGATCGACGGTTAGCGTCTTTTCCTAACGAGGAAACTCGTCGTCGTAGTCGTCGCCTCGTAACTCCTCGGTTAGGTCCCGAAGGGCTCCGAGAAGAATCGTAGAATTTATTTGCTAAGGTAACGCAAAAGGATCGAAGGAAGAAGGGAAAAGTCAGCAGCTCACACATACAACCCCTCTCTCTTCTTGTGTTCTACGTTTCTACGATCCGAATAAAGCGAACAACTGGAAAACGTCGATGATTTAAAGGAGAACAAAAGTGATTCTACAATGTTTGGGGTTGGGGGGAGGAGTGGGGGAAACTTGTTCCATGGAAATAACCTAACTCAAAGTTTTTACTTCCATAAAGAAGAAGAATAAGAGGAAGAAGAAAAAGAAGAATAAAGATATTTTTCTTATTTCATTGAAAAATTGGAAGTATTAATTTAAACTTATATAATCTTTTATTTAGGGGTGTATTATAAATAAATAAATAAATAAATAAATAAATAATATATTTAAATGAATTTATCTTGGTTTGATACCCAAATAAAAAAAATAGAAATCTTTGTCGAATTATGATACCGATAAATAAATAAATAAATAAATAAATAAATATCAAAACTTTATCAAAATAATTAATTACATTGAATTGTAATTATATTATTTAATACATTTTCGCGAATTTATTTAAAAAATTTTTTTTATTCCTTCGACTAACAGTAAAAACGATCCAAGTGATCTCGTAGAAAAATCATTTTCCCCCGTGCTAATATCAGCACTGCGACGCATTAAAGTAATTTGCAAGTTTAAGCCTCTAAGGTAAAAGAAAGGCACGGAATAAAAAGGGTGTCTGTGGAATGTATATATATATAAAAGAAGGATAGAAAAAGAAAGGTATGGAAAAAGAGTAAAGGGGAGAAATAGGAGGAAGAGGAGGAGGAGGAGGAGGGAACGCTTTTTCACGACGCTTGGCTTCTTCCCCTAACGAGGAAACCAATGACGAGATAGCTCGGGAAGGATGCGAACGGAAGGATCTACTGCGAGTAGACTTCGTTTCTTTTTTGGTGGAAGGGATAGATGGAAGGTTGAGATAGGGTGCTAACAGACCCCCCCAAGCCAGGTAGGGTGTTACGAAGGTATAGCAAAGGGCGGTAACGCGAACACGATTGCCGTTGGTGATTCGAAGGGGGGATGAGCGAGAAATGAGAGAGAATGAGAAGAAAAGAAAATAGTGGGGTTGGTGCAGAGGGAGGTGGGAGGGGGTGAGGATGGCACGAGACGACTACGACGACGATGGGGGTGAACTGTTTTGCATAATGCCTGCCTGCCTGCTTGCCTGCCTGCCGTTTTGCCCGTTCGAGCGCGAAGCGTAAGCTGTTTTACCATTTCCCATCGACAATAATCCCAGTAAAATATTATTTTAAAGGCACAGACATCGAACGAGAGGCAAGCACCCCTTTACCCCCTTGTCCCCTTTATCCCCTTCCCACTGGTTACCATCGCGTGCACCTATAACGTTGTAGTAGTTGTGTATTTCGCGTTCGTGTAATATCTCGCATGCGCTTTCACCTTCACACGTGTGTGGATCTACTACTATATAACATTCCCTTCTATATATATGTATATGTAAGTATGTGTATACAGAATAACGATGAATCGTGTAATACGTTTTTCTCGTTGCTTCGATAAGAAAAAAGAATTAAGTAATCGTAATTAATTTTTTGTTTCAAATTTGTATCATCATCGGTACCATACTTCAATGAAGATTTCTTTTATTTACTTTTGAATTAAATTTATTTTTTGATGGTTTCCTATAAACATTTGTTAGTCATAGATTAAAATTTTGTTTATACGATAAACGATTAAACGTTAACTTTTTCATAAGAAATCGCTAGAGAAATCAGATTTCATGTGAAAAGTATACACATATATATGGTATAACCACAATTCCACGTGAGTCAGCAATAAAAACGACCCTACCGATCAAACTTTAGCCAGGATTGTGTCTACTCGCGACCGACCCTGAGGCCACCATCTAGACAAGAAAAAAAAAGAAAAAAATAGGAAGTAGAGATGAGGAGAATTCAATGTTTGCCTGAAGCCCAGTGCGTGTGCGAGTTAAACAAACAATCATGTAGGAGTGAAAAAGGGATAGAAATAAAAAAAAATACAAACAAGGGAAACAGTGTACATAAGAGAGAAAGAGAGAGACTATAAAATAAAAATAAAAATAAAAAAATAGTAGCAAGTGTTTACGCGTTAATTCTTTTAATCATTATTCCGATTATACTAAAGTTAGGTATCCGTATAATTGAAACATACGGTTCCATTACTTTCTCACTTTATCTATCTATCTATCTCTTTCTATCTTTCATTCTTCCTATTTATCTTCTTCTCCTTGGTTAAATCGATCACACGAATCAAGAAAAGTGTGGAAGATAGGAAGAAGGGCCCACAAGTATAAGAGTTTGGTTGGTGTTCGGTCCCGTAGAACCTTAAAGTAGCTGACCTGTAAAACTGGGCTTCGCTAGAGATGAATGTGTTTGAAAGAGACAGAGAGAAGAAAGATGGAGAAGAGAATGTTGGGAGGGGAGGAAAAAAGGTCGAGTCTTGCGCTTCCTTGGTTAAAGGGGTCTTCTTCTTTGTGACAGGGGATGGCCCTAAGAAGGGTGGTTGGAGTTTGAAGATCGAGAGCCATTGTCAGGGGATGTGCCCATCAGTTTCCAGAAACGTTTCTTGTTCGAGTCCCTCCCTCTTCACCCCTTTTTATCCCCCCCCTCCCTCCACCAACCAGCATCGGAAACTTAGCTCGTCGCGTAAAAGGTGACGATAATAAATTTGATCTAAATAAATGACGAGTAATGGATTAAGAATCAATTTTTATGTGTTAAATATGGCGTATTTTATACTTTTTTTAAAAATTAATTTTATTAATAATTATTAATGATTGTATCAATGACATTTTTTTGTATCATGGATAAATCAAATTTTTCGCAACATTTTGTTTTTATTTTATTTTATTGTTAGGATTTAATTTAAATGAATTTTGAATTAAAATAAGGGATAGGGAAAATTCACGAAAGGAATGAGATAAGAAAAAATATTATTGACCTTTTTTTCTTTTTTTTTTTTTTTTTTTTTTTTTTTTTTTTTAAGAGAACGAAAAGGTATTTTATAACAAGCCATTGTGAAAATTCAAGAAAGTGACGTACGAACGTCACTTCGAAGATAGGAATGGATATGAATCTGATGGAATGAAAGTGGAATTATCGTGGACGTGATAAATGATCGGCGTTAAAGTACGAAATTGATTAACTCTCGGAAACGTGGAAATACTTTCTTTCTTTTATTTCTTTTTTTTTTAACACGACTATTCATATCTCTTTATAGAGATATATTTTGCTTGAAGTGAGGAGTTAATATCAAAAATGTTTGTTCAAGTATCAAAAAATATAAGATTGCTAAAATACTGATTCGTTATTTTTCGATTGGCCTACTTTCCTTCTCTTTTTATTTTTTCCTTCTTTTTAAAGGAATGATAATTTCCTTACGTATCGGATAAAGATAAGGAGGAAAAAAAAATAGCAAAAAAGGAACAGCAACATATATTTAAATTTGTATGCTTCATATTTTCTTCAAGAGAAATATATAAAGATACACATATGGGTATCGCATTACGATGCATCAAGTCTTTCTTCAAAGAAATACACGTGTCCGTCTAAAAAGAAAAAAAATGTATACGTACGTATGTGACTTGTATATATGTGTATGTAAGTTTAAAGATGCGATATCTTGGTCGTTTTTATAAAGAGTAGTAGACGTTTCGCGTATGTGAATTGTATAGTAGAATATGTGTTGCGTTGCTTGTGTGTACGAGAAGAAAAATATGAAATATATTTCTTTAGATATAATACAAAAGTTGCAAGGAAAATTTACTTTAACGATATGAAAAGAAAATAAATATATATATCACAAGAATAAGAAATGATATATAGGATATTAATGTTATACGTTCATTCCTTATAAATGTTATAATAAACGATACAATAAAGATTATAAGTCAACGTTATTTGACTATAAATAAAATTTAACTATAATTATCGTCACAATAAAATGATGAACCTGAGATATGTGCTTTCATAAAAATAAGATGATAATCCAAATCGATAATCGTTGATGGTGAATAAAGGAAGATGATCGAAGACATGTGGTGAACATCTTCAAGGTGAATAAACGTAGATCGTTGGCTTTGCTCAACGAGTTTAAAAAGCGATTTTTCAGCGAAATAAGGGCCCTTGAAATATAAACTCTCTTATGGGATGGGTGGGTGCTGGATAGAAATGGCAAAAGACGCGAAAGATTCTTTCAAAAAAAAAAAAAAAAAAAAAATGCCAGTAGTGGTAGTGGTAGTATACGAGGCAGAAACTAGTCGAGATATGCAAAAAAGAAAAAAAAAAAGAAAGAAAGTTAGGGAGGATAAAACGTTGAAGAAAGAACTAAGTAGAAGAGGAGTAAGATAAGTAGAAGAAGGGGAGAAAGTAGAAAAAAAAAAAAGGAAATAGAGAGTCGAAAGGAGAAATCGTTTCTGTCAAAGTGAACGTTCGAAAGGATTGGATAAAGGTTTAAGCTAAAAGAGGTGGATCAGAAAATCGGTTGCATACAAATAGCTCAGTAAAAAGAGAGAGAAAGAGAGATAGAGAGAGAGAAAAATCGCACTATCCATGAAATTACATTAAATTGAAATTATTTGATAGATAGATGAATGTGATGCATGCAAATGAATATTATTTTAAATATCCCATATTTTTCTTTATGGTCATTGAAAATATTTTAGATATATTTATAATATGTATATCAGTTCTTATATATTTGTAAATAAAATAAAACATTATCGAAAATTTAATAAAAAAAATAAAAATGTAAAAATATATAAAATAATATACAAAATAATATATAATAATATAGAAAAATAATAAAAAATAAAAAGAAATAAAAATAAAACAAAAAACCCATAATACATGTATATATATATATGTATATGTAATAAGATATAAAAAAAAAAGTGCAGCAAATATCAGTTGATATAACTGTCACGACTTAGGAATTTACGTTCGACCATCCCTAAGACCGCAATTTATCTTAAAATATCTAACGGCAACGTCCAAAGAAGATTTCCACTACTTCTAAAGGAAAGTGCATTAAACGAGAAGGGGTTCATCCATCGAGTTGATAATAGGTGAAAAAGAGAGAAAGAGAGAGAGAGAGAAAGAGGTTGCTTGCTCTTCTAGAAGGCGTTTATTGTGCCCGGCACGTCTCAGCTTCATTCTTACCACCCTTCTCCCCTTCCCTATTCTTTCTTCCACCAATCAAGACTACTTACCAGGGTCACCCCTTTCTTCGATATTATTCTGTCTTGATCTTCATCATAGTTGTCGTTTTCCTCGTCTTCATCGTCAGGATATTCCATCTTCTATGATTCACCACCCCCCACCACTACTCTTCTTTCCCCTTCTTCTCATCCCTTTTTCAGTATTTTTATTAAAAAGAAAAGATTAAGAGACGTAAAAAGGGTGTCGTGTCAATGTAAAGGTATCAAACTGAACCTTTATTTCTTATTCTTTTCCAGTTTAAACATCATCCTCGATGGAAATTTTGCTAAGAATAAAAATACATCGAAATAAGAAAAGTGCAGGTGTACTTCTATGTACACACACTTTTTTCTATCTCTTTCTAATTCCTCCTTTATCTATCTTTTATCTTTTACTACGTTATTTTGACCCTGAAACCTATTGAAAAGCATTAAGAGTGAATGACTGAGTGAATAAGGGGCGGGGTGAGACACTTAAAGGGAGACCGTACCTTGAGCCAACTGTAAAGGATCGTTTTAAGTAGGATTTAATAATATAGAAATATTTATATTTTCTCTTGCCGTACAACGAAGAAAAAAAAAAGAAAAAGAAAAAAGAGGAGCAGCTCAAGGAAGCTGCTCTATATCAACCTATCCTTCTTTCTTCTCCCTTACTGCAACAAAGAAAGAAAAAGAAAAAGAGAAAGAGAGAGAGAGAGAGAGAGAGTTAGAGGGGATGAACGATACAACATCCCTTCGAGCGAATTGTACCTAGTTTATTATTTATTCATGCGGTTTGACGAGGGAACAATCGCACGTATTTACTCCTCGAGAGAGAAAGAGAGAAAGAGAGAGAGAGAGAGAGTTCCTTTTCACTACTGGACTGAACCTAACGTTTCGTTCTTCTTCTCTACCAACCAACCAACCCAACCCAACCCAACCATTCGACGAGGAAACGCACTAGCAAGCTAGCTGCTCGTATTCTCGTTTCGTCACCCCCTATCCCCCACACTACTCTTCCCTCACCTCGTTTTAGAATTCTTCTGCGCGAATAAACACGTGTTTACATCGTTATTCGAAAATTCACGAAACGGTGGCAAAAGACGTCGGGGCTTTTTGTCGGCTCTTTTCTCTTCTTTCCCTTTTCTTACAAGTAGGGTGGAGGAGGAGGGAGGCGAGGCGGGGCGGGGGGGGGGGGGAGGTGGAAGATCTTCGGACATCTGCTTTTGTAAAGTAAAATTCGTTTACTTTGATTCTCTCTCACTTTCTCACTCACATTTTTTTTTCCTTTTTGTTCCTTATATCGTTCATTTTATTTCTTCTTACTAAAATGCGAAAGAAAGAAATGAAAGAAAGAAAAGAACATGGAGGAAAGGATTCGATGATGCCAAAAAAGAGAGAAAAAAAAACAATAACAAGACTCGGAAAAGAGTCGAGGAAAATTAATTACTGGAGGAGAGGGGGGAGGGTGGAGGGTGGAGGCTTAGAGCTTTTGTTATTTCGTGGCGATAAGAAGTCGACCCAGTTTTACGGTTAGCGTTTTAACACGGCAAGGATAATGCCCTTCCTCTTTCTCTTTCTTCCACCCCCTATCCCCACTCCCATTCTTAGCTTCTAGCTTCTCGTTGCAACATTAACATTTGAGTATTATACTTATAAGATATATCTTGGATAAATTTGAGAGAGACTCATAGATAATATGAAATGGAAGGGGGCAGGTGAGAGGGAAATTGTTCTTTTTTTTTTTTCAAATTGAATTAATTTCAGAAAACTAAAAAAAGGTGAAATATTCGTTCACCGTGGCCTAAGAAAATCATAGAGTTCAAAATGAAGAGAAGACTTTTTCCTTAGAGAAAAACTTATTTCGAGTATGTACTCACGAAAAATAAAAAGAAGAAGAAAAAGAAGAAGATGATGATGAAGAAGAAGATGAAGAAGAAAAAGACGAAGAAGAAGAAGAAGAGAATGAATGAGTGAGTGCATTTCGCGCGAGAGGAAAAGTTCTCGTCGTCTCGAAGGACCATTTTTGTTAGTAAAATGAAGCACGTCGTATGGCTCTCTCTCTCTCTCTCTCTTTTTTTTCTCTTTATTTAAAATTAGAAAGAAAGAGTGAGAAAGAAATAGTGTGAGAGAGGGTAAAGGTAGGTAGTGGAAGAGAAAAGGATAGAAAAAAAAGGTTCAGCTTGATTGGAAAGAAAGCAGTGGAGTACGCAAGGAAAAGAAGAAGACCCTTTCTATACTTTCGCCCGCGGATATATATCGTTCTATCTCTCTCTCTCTCTCTCTTTCTATCTTTCTGTCTCTGTCTTTTTCTCGAATTCCTTTCCTCTTCTTCGCACTGGTCACGATTCTTAAACTGGAGCACCAGGTGGAAGGTCGTCTGTACTCGGGTAGATGGAAAAAGAGACTGGGTATTAATATTCTGTAAAAGACGCGTTTCTCTTTTTCTACCTTTACTACTTCTACTACTACTACTACTACTACTGGTATATATGTACCGTTCGTTTTTTCCTATTTCTACATGCTCAAAGGAAAGACGATTTGAATGAGAGAAAAAGAAAGAGAGATGGGATAAAGTAGAGTAGTAGAGTAGTAGGCGAAATACCATGAATATTCCTACGCAACATGAGATAAAAAAAAAAAAGAAGAAAAGGGCTAGGAAGATGGAAGACACGTTTGTTTTTATTAAAAAAAAAAAAAAAAAAAAAAAAAAAAATAGAAGAAAAAAGTCGTCATTGAAAGCATACTTTTAACAACACCCTCACCTGGTAGCCCTCAAAAATCTCGAAATTGGTAGTAGTATGATTATTTTGATCTTAATACATCTTGTATTCAAAGATACATTATCATTACTCTTTTTCATTAATAAAAACTTAAGTAATACCTAACTCTGATGCTTCTATTCTTTTTTTTTTTTTTTTTTTTTTGCTAACTATTAGGTCCTTCCGAAAATTTCTTCTTTTTTCTTGCTGATAAGTTGCACAATATTGTATGCGTAATATTTTATTATATTATTTTACTAAATAATATCGATTTTACTCAATATTACCTTTTCCTTTACCATATATTATTCAACATGAAATATACTATGCCCGTAAAATTATTAAAAAAAAAAAAAAAAAAAAAGGAAACTTACTTTTGGGACGACCTAATATAATAACAATACCAAATAATTCAAACTTGTCTTATTTTTTGGGGGAATTGTAAAAATATTTAATTTATAACTAATCAATAATGTCTCATATTAAAGAATGAAACAAAAAAATGGAAGATAAAAGGATCGATAGATAAATTAAATTAAATATGAAATATAATTATTATTAATGACAGCTTTGTGTCAACTAACTAATTACGTTTATAAAAGGACACAAGAGAGATATATGATTACTAATACCTGTATAACTATCGTGCATAAGAATAAAAAAAATGACTTGTTTATCATTACGATTAATTCAATCGATCAATCTCAATTAATAAAAACAATTCAATAAAAAATTATTAACAAGATGTTTTCGCATTTATTTAAAGATACTTCTTTTATCAGAAAATCGTCTCACCTCTAATATGTCTGTCTAAACTGATGAGGATGATGATGATAACTGCAAAATCTGTTCTTCCAGCAAAACTTGCTAAATCTTTATCTCGAATGAGTTAGTAAAGCTAGACGAATTTCGGTAATAACGAGGTGTGCGATAGAGTAAGATGAAGTAAGAAATTGGGTTGGTGGAGTTTCACCTAAAAGGAAGGATGACGATCAAAGATACTAAGGTGGTGGTGGTGGTGGTGGTGGTATTAAAGGAAGGTGAGGTGGAGTAGTTGAAGTATTCGTGTGCAACGTAGTCGTTTTCGTATTGCACCAACGTGCAATTCACCTTTCTCTGTCTTATACGTATATTTGGCTTCTCCCTTTCTCACTGTTTCTCTCTCACACTCATATTCTGGTAAGAACGTTCGAAACGTATCCCGGACGATCTCGAAACGCTTCGCATGCGGGCAAATATATCATTACTCATTCCCAGGCGACACCTTTTGCTCGGTCGCCTGGTTATAAATCTGCAGATACGCGCTTGCGTCCTGTATATGTAACGCCTTTAACACAAGCAAAAATAGTAGTGGTAGGAAATATAGAGATAGATAGATAAAGAGAGAGAGAGAGAGGGGGGGGGAAATATCGTTCAAGTCTCTCTTGTTCAAAGACACGTGCCTAGAGCTTCGAAACGAGCTTTGGAATTTCAGCTTAGTGCAAGAACGCCTTCATATACACCCCAACTATGTAATATTAATCGTTTCTTCCTTCCTTCCTTGCTTCCTTCCTTTATATCCTTTCTCCTTTCGTCCTTCATTTTATGACCATGGACATGCTCCATTTCCTTGGGAAATAATATGAGAATGAAAAGAAAAGAGAGAGAGAGAGAGAGAGAGGTTCTACAGTGTTGGGAAAAGTGTGAGTAAGAAGGATTACTATAAAACAACGTCTTCCGTTGTATAAAAGTATACTTAATGAGTTAATGAATGCTTCGAGAACTATGGGGATCGTTAGAGTCACGAACCATGCGATTTTGACGATATATAATTTTAAAGTCCTTATATATATATATATGTGATGGTTAAACATTTAACATTCTTTAGGTATTTAAGGGTATTGTTATTTTTGAAAATTTTTGTTTTTATTATTATCATTTCTTAATATTTTTGATATTGTTAACCCTTATCGGTCGTCAGGTTTTTTTATTGGATGATTCTCATTGATTGTAACTTGTAAGTGTTTAGTAAGGTAAGTTTAGGTAAATATGCAACAAAATTGTTTACTATTATTAGAATTATTTATTTTGGTATGTATACCTATTTTTGTTTACTAAAAATATATGAAATTAATAATTATTTATTTTTAATAACACATTTTTATTTATAAGCCATTTCTCACGTAAATTATGACCAATAAAGGTTAAGTCAATATAAAAATATATATAATTATTATAATAATTTAATACTAATATATATAATACTTATAATTAACAATTAATATAATAATAATAATTATATATATTATAATACAATTATATATATATATATATATATATATATATATATATATATATATATATATATATAATGTGTTTGTGTATGTAGAATACTTTTAAGATGAAATTGATTAAAAATTTTAATAGAAAAATTGATCCTTTCTACTTTCCTTTTTTTTTGTTCTTTTCATTCCATTTAATTCGGAATTGAAATAAAATGATGAAAAAAATGTGTGAAGAATTTCAAAGAAGACACGTTAGCTCTTAAAATCCCACTCACTCAGACGGTAAGACGGTGGTATCTGTTCAAAAAAAAAATGAGAAGAAAGAAAAAGAAGTCTGATACTACTACTACTAGAGACTCCTTTTTTTTTATTTTTCTCTTTTCATCCCTTTTTTTTTATCGAGAATCTTAATAAAATTCATGAACACGAGCCTCTCTTTCTCTGCTAGAAACGAGTAAAACTTTTCCTCTTTACCCTTTCCTCTATACACTCGATGGCAGACTAGCGATAAAAAGCAAATTACCGGTCGCGACGCAAAGTCGAATAGTTAAAGGTCGTCGGCAAGGGTTCAGAGAGAGAAAGAGAACATATAGAAGGATGAGGAGAGAGTCTGAAGGGTTGAAATTGCTCGAAAGAGTTGATGCTCTCAAGAAAAAGAAGAGAAAATGAGAAGAAACTAAAATAAATGCACACACACACACACACACACACACACACATATGGGATTTTATAACATAGACGTTGTCGAAAAGGTGTGAAGAAGAACTAACGAAGCAAGGGGGGAAAGAGGGTCCCCACCCAACCCACATAACCATGAAAAGGTAAATTGTTATTTCGAATTAGTTCCGAGTTAATGAAAGCTAACAATGTAGTTTTAATGCACACTTTCGCGTATGCATTTTATAACTGCACTCAAGAAGAGATTCCGTGCATTATGCGAGTTATAAGGATAATAAAAATTAGAATTAACCCTTTGGGTACACACTTATTTGAAAATTACTTTGAAATATTTAATTGGCAAGTAAATAATTGAGGATTTTGTTGATAAGTGGTCTTTTAAAATCAGCAATGATTTACTGTTAGTTGTATTATATTATTTAATATAATACTATTATATAATAATATTATAATAATTTAAATTAATATTAAATATTTTACAAATTAATTATAATAATAATATAAAAATTACTCACATTACTTTGAAATATAACAAGAATGAACTAATTATGTCTCGTCTCTCACATTTAGTTTTAATGACGTATCAAAACGTCATGCGTGTCTTTGCGCAAACAAATGCATGACGTACTGATACGTCAAATTTAGTCAAAGGGTTAATCAAACAATCGTTCCATTTTTTAATTTCTAATTTTACTAGGTTTTGATATAAATATGCGTGTTACTACTACTAACGTGTAGTCATTTCATTTCTTTTATGAATGGAACTTATCAATGTATTTGGTTGACAACTAAATAATTGCGGATTTTTCAAGGAAAATGATTAGTGAAATCTGCAATTATTTAGTTGCCAACCCAATACTTTATGATTTATCGATCATTCAATTCATTTATCGTCTGATCAATTAAATAATCACTAATTTAATTTCTGTCTAATTTATTCTACAGGATATTAAAAATACTTCTGTTGAGACAATCGTATAAGATCGATGTAATATATTTTTTTTATATATTCAAATAATTGATCGATATTTGTTAGTTTAACCGATATAATATCCGTCTACGAAAATTAATGTACGTTATTATCGGAGATAATTAATTAGGTTCTATACGTATAACTCAACTAATTTTGCTCAAGCGCGCGTGTTTGCATACGAAGGAATTCCAAATGAATTCCATGTTTTAGTTGCTTATGTTCTTTGCTTGTGTTTCATCGTTAAGCATAAATAGGAAACAAGAGAAAATGAAAGAGAGATAGAGATAGAGATAGAGAGAGAGAGAGAGAGAGAGAGAGAGAGACTAAAATGAAAAATCGATCTAACAAATGAAATAACACACACACACATGTACATACAAATGTGCATAAATAATATTCGACGATGAATGAAGGGGGGTGGAATAAAATTTTGTAACGATCGTTGTGTTTCCGCTTTTTTTTCTAAAAAAATTTCTCTCTCTTTCTCTCTCTCTCTTTCATTTTTTTTTTATTTATTTTTTTTTTTTTTATTTAACACGAGTAACGTTCGGGTAAGATTCAATGGGTTTTACCTCTACGAAACGGAGACTCAAAAGCGTATTGAGGTCGTCGATCGTTTCTAATCATTTTCCAGAACGTTGGAGGTTTTGGAGAATCGAGTGGAAAACTCGTTGGGAAACAAAAAAAAATAAAAATAAAAAATAAAAGCTTTACAATTTGCAACTCGAAAGAAAAGAGAAAGTAAAAAAGAAATTAAAAAAAAAAAACCCCATGGACAATTTCGGAGAAGTGTTAAAAACACATGTTTTTTTTATTCCAACTGATATCTCGATTTTCTATCCCCCTCTCTTTTTATTAATATCTCACTTTCGATGTTTATATGGGGGATGAAATGGTAAGGAAAGTCTTCTTCCCTCATTCTCTTCTTCCCTCATTCTCTCGTGTTTTCTCCTATTTCTCACGGTGTTTGCGGCTAACATTTAAGCTCGTGAGCTCCTCTTTCGCGAAGCTTTCCACCCCACTCCCCATAAATACTTAAATTCGCTTCCAACGAGTAGAGTTTTAAAAGGAAATGCGCCGAAGTTTTTGTCCGCGTACAGAACTTTCTCTCTAACGTATTAACATAAACTCATTTTGGGCTTAGCGAGAGAAAGAGGTACCACCCACTTAAAGTCCTTAATTCGTGAATTTTCAGTCGTTAGCAACTTTTGCAAAACGTGGTGATGCTGGTGGTAGTAGTGGTTTGTGGTTAACTTGGATATATAAAACAATGCCCGTATTTTCTAGAACCCCGTACAACAGACTAGAAAATAGCATTTTCTTTTTGAAAAATACGTTTAAGCATTTACAACGGTGCTTCAGGGGAGTTGGGAGGAGAGAAAGTAGGATGATATTGCAAAAAATAATTCTACCCCGTAGAAAAGAAACACAATTCGCAACGAGGAAGAAGTCAACGACAAGAAGAAGAGAAATTAAAAAAAAAAAAAAGGAATTACGAGTTTACGTTTTTATTTATTCCCCTAGCAGTTGCAATTAACGTTGGGATCTATTTAACAAATGTTCGTGGATGGCATTGCACTCTTTCCGTCTATTTCGTTAGCATAGTGACACACACGTGTCGTTACGTTTTAAAGAAAAAAGATAGAACTACATACACACAGTAACGTACACGTAAAATTAACTACGAACTCGCTTGATTTAAACGCAAAAAGAAAGAGTTAATTTCGTCCACGACCATATTACTCTCTCTCTCTCTTTCTCTTTCTCTCTCAACCTTATTTTGTTATTCATCGCGGTAGTTACATTAACCTGGTGGTACGAGGAAGACAGAGGAAAAGTCTCGTTCTACTCGTTCAACCTAAATTAACCTTAATTTATAATTAGATATAATATAATTTTAGTGTAATGTTATAGTTCGTAGGGATATGCATTAATTGTTAATTAACAAATGACAATAAGTTATCAATTGAATTGTCAATTAAAAATTTAATCTTTCATCTCGTTACATTATAAACAGAAATTATTTAATAAATAAATATGATAAATTTATAATCACAATATTATAAATACTTTATAACAGTTATTGGAAAATAATAATATGCGTTAAAGTATGGAATGCTATCGGTTGACAATAATTTATTAATAGAATTGTCAATTAAAAATTTAATCTTTCATTTCGTTACATTAAAAACAAAAGTTATTTAAGAAAAAAATAATAAATTTATAATTACAATATTATAAACATTGTATAACAGTTATTCGTATGTAATAATATGCATTAAAGTATAGAATATTACCGGTTGACAATAATTTACCAATAAACTTGTCAATTAAAATTCATCAAATTTATCTTTTACATTTCGTTAAATTAAACACAAATTATTTAAAAAAAAAAAACTGATAAATGTATAATCACAATATTATATAAACATTGTACAACAGTCATTCGAATATAATAATGTAATACAATTCGAATCGTATTGTAACAAACATTACCGTTAGACTAAACAACGAATACAAAGAAGAAAAAAAAATACTAAACATTCTTTTAGATAAAAAAAAAAAGTTTGACAATTCAAAACGAAGACGACACCACGAATGTCCGCGTGTTATTCGTTCGACGTTGGATTATGTCAGGCAGGGTCCTGAGAATCCTTGCACGCGTTTCTCCCCTTCACCTACTACTCTCTTTATCTTTCTCATTCTCATATATATATATACAAACGTACACTTATTCTCTGTACAATCCCTAGGTCGTTGTTGAATGCCAGCTGGTGTGTCTTTCTCCATCCAAACACGTCCCTCACCTTCATCTCCCTCGCATCTATCGTTGGTTTAAAGAGCAGACTTTGGAGAATGGGGTTCGATGATGCTACCACCACCACCACACAACGATCCTGATGCTGGTACTAAGGTTATAAGTATGACGTACCTTTAAACTTGTGTTTGTGGGTTCACGTTACATAAGTATAAGCTGGCAAAGACACCCTGTATATACAATACAATGCCGATGCTGTCTGAGAAGACGATGCCTTTGTGAGGACTAGTATCCAACGAGGGTCTCTTCTCGCCCATTCCAAAGAGAATAAGAGAGAGAGAGAGAGAGATAGACAGTAGGATACCAGTGTTTGAGCACAGAGATGCGTTCGTACAATAACGTGTTGATATTAAATGCACGCGACTACTCGGAAACTGGAAATCTTCTCCAATGGCCAAATATTAAAGGTTAGATATATATATCTTTTATTTCTCTTTCATAACTCCGACTAATGTTTCCGGTTAATGGAAACCACGGAAATATTATTGTTATTCTTTGTAATTTCATTCTTTCTTTCATATCAAATATAATAAATCATTAATCAATATAAACCTTATATTATCTAATATATATATATATATATATATATATATATATTATAGAAATATTTATTATAAAAATTTCAATTATAAATTATAATAATAATAAATTACAGAATTATATTTTAATATAAATATATTAATTTAAATTACAATAACTATTTACTTTATACATATATATAATAAATATTTTATTTTTTATTTAAATAAATTATTTACAATATATATATATATATATATAATTTTAATTTTGTTTCGTCCTGTTTTTTTTCTTTGTATTTAATTATAAAAATATACACATGTGTGTGTTATCCCCTCCTGTAAAAATGATCGTAACGGGTTGGTTAAGTAAACTCTAGGGGATACATCGAAAGCTCTTTATAAGTTTGAAAACGTGATACCATTGATGTAGCATCGAAGCATCACGATGCTGCCCAGTATCATATTGTGTGATCACGATACTATAGTATAACAGTTACTACAACATGATACCTATTAGTGCAAGTATCGTAGGTATCGTGTCGTACTAGTTGAACAACGAATACGAAGGGAGAGGGGGAAAGAGAACTATGAGTAAGGGTGGAGAAGAGAGAAGGGTAGGATGCAACAAACGGCTATATAAGCAGACGTATTGGTAGTAATACAGTTGGGGGAGGAGGGAGAAGGGGAATGTGGAATCAGATTACATGTCTTGAAACGATTGCTGAATCGGATACGTTTTGATAATACAGGAGTTTAGTATCGGTAAAACATTGAATAATATAATATTTTTCCTGAGAGAAGAATGAGACTTTTCGAATTCTCTTTGTCGAATGTTCATTCTTTTCAAAACGATTGTATGCAAATATATATATATTTATATATTCTGGACAATAATATTCCAAGTACATTTTCGATAGTAAATACATGATAAATTGGTAATATGTTTCTTTTATCGATATATATATATATAATCGATAATTTAAGTTATTGTTAGATTTAATATATATATATTTCTACCACTTTTTATTCTATATTCTTTATTCTATATCCTATATTCTATATTTTATATATAAATATATAATATTATACAATATATAAATAATTTAAATATATATATATATAAATTTAATATAATTTAACATTGATTTTATATAATACTATAATTATATATTTATATAATTATATAATTATATATCATTTAATATATAGAAATATATTATATATAATTTATTCTAATTACTTTGAAGCTACTGTGCAGTTATGACATTTAGTTTATAATTGTCCTATAATGTAAGTAGAGTTTATTAAAATACATAAATAATTGTTAATTAATCGATAGAAATGTCTCTTATCACCTAAAAGTTTAGAATACATGATCTATGTACCTTCCTCATCGAGATTCACCTTTAGACTAAGACATTGTCCTCTATGAACATACTTGTATACAATGTTAATATTGTTTATATGACAAAATATAAGATAAATAAGAAAGAAGTGATAGTGAATAAAATATATAGAAATATATTTTGAAAAAGTAAATCAACGAACTGACACACACGAGGACGAATGAATGAACGAGCGAAGGAACGAAATAAGAGTCTCGTAACTGAAGTAATATTTCAAGCGTGCATATAATCCTGTATCATGACCACCAAAAGAAAGAAAAATCTAAAAAGGAAAGAAGAAGAGGGGAAGAGAAGAAGGGAGGCTTAACTTCGATACCACGGAAGACGAAGTGTGTTAATCCTCTTCTTTCACCCCTCCCCACACTTCCCCTTCCAATCCTGCGAAATCAAAAGTGAAAATGCCGAAGCGTGGTTTCATAGAAAAAGATTCCGAATGGATCCACGAAAGAAAAAGAATAGAAAGAGAAAGAAAGAGAGAAAAAATGAATAAATAAAAAGAAGAAAAAGGAAACCTATACCTCTACAGCCCTTCTCCTCCAAGGGATTACGTTTGCCATAATAGGCCGTAAACCTCACGATTCCGAGGATGGTTTTGCTTTTTACGTGCACATCTGTGCGTGTGGTAGGGTAACACGTTAAACGTGGTATATTCGTGAAGATGATGCAGAAATGTAAAAGACGGGAAATAATAAGAGCACAGGAAGTTAGATGAAAATTGAAAATACCGAGGGTGGCGTGCGTGCATGCGTGCGTGCGTGTTGTTCATTTATTCTCACACGGGGATACAAAATACTTTTCGCGTTTTAGTTTCACGAACAAGACACGCCGAATTATCGTCTCTTCTTCGTGACGTCTTCTTCTTCGTCTTTTCACTCCCACGCTCTTTCTCTTTCTACGGTTTGATCTCTACCGGAAATTATATTTCATGCGAATCCTCGTTGAACGATTATTTTTCAAGCGTTTCTTTAAAAAAAAAAAAAAAAAAGAAAAGAAAAAAGTGAGAGAAAAATGTATGATAGGTTAAGAGTTATAAAAGTAAAAGAAGAAAGTGGAAACAAAATAGTAGAAATGAAATCTTTTATTCTATTCGTGTGATACACGTTTAAAAAAGAATAAAATGATGTTTAAGAAATAATGAAAAATCTGATGGTGAAAATTAAAGAATTACAAAAGTGAGATAAAAAGAATTTTGGTTCTATTTAGAAATAAATGGTGAAAGTTATGATAATTTTTGATAAGATGACCATATATTATTTGTATATATATTTTTTATATATAAATATATATAATAAATATTTATATATATTAATAAAATATAATAATATAATATACAGTATAAAAAATATATTATATAATATAGTATAAATAAATATATATATATATATATATATAGTATTATAAAATAATATTATTAAGAATAATTATAACATAAATAATTATTCTTAATTATATTTATTAAATATTTAAATTTATATTTATAATTATTCCTCCTTTTCTATCCAAATAACTTTATTTGAATTATTATTATTATTATTATTATTATTATTATTATTTTTCTTAAAGAACGACACATTTAACTTGTTTAATATTCTTTTTTCTCATTCCCACGTAATTTGTTTTTTCTTTCAAATCCGATCATTTTGCTTTTAACTTTAGGTCTCCAATCTTACGTCTCTTTCTCTTGGATATACGACTTCCTTATGTTGTCATTTTTATTAGCTCGTTTGAAAGCACAACGAACGGTAGATAGCGTGTAACTTCGGTAAAATATTCCACACGCTCGAAAGCACCTGAAATTACCACGTATATGATGTGTATGTATATATGTGTGTGTGTGTGTGTGTGTCTCTTTCTCTCTTGGCAAAACACAGAGCATGGAAATAACTATTATATTATACGCGCGTTTTCAATACCAACATATGTAAGTGGGTACATATGTAAAGTACATTGCATGCACATACAATCTCTCTCTAACTACCTATATATATATATAGAAATGTTCTCTTTACTTTCCTGAATAACTATGTATTAATTAAGCTTGGTATGTACCGACTTCAATTACACCCTGCTTCAATTATTTTCTCATTCTTCCTTATTTTACACGCATTATTATCTTTCCTATCGTTTAATCGTTCATTTTTGACGAATAATTTCCTAATGTTATTTTCTGTCAAATGGTATATATATATATATATCTACCTATAATCGAATTATCATATTCTCATGAATATTGTAATCATCACACGTGCAAGGTCAATGTCTGTGAAAGTAACAAATTAAAATACACTATCGTCTAACTAATGAGAACAAAAAAGAAATATAATGAGAAATTTCATTAACCAATTAGGAAGATAATAAAGTTATTCAAAAAAAATGGGAAAACAGAAAAAAAAAATTAAAAGCAAATGAATGTAATTTTGTATCGAGTGTAAAACTTATCTTCTCGAAAGCATCGAAATCATCTTCCTGTTAGGGGGGATTACGATATTAACAGTTCTCTTTTCAGAAACACGCGAAGTCAAGTCGAGTAATCGAGCTTTAAATTGTTCGAGCGTGGTATATATATATATATATATGTGTGGGGGAGGGGGGGAGCTTACGACGAGATGGTTGAGAAGAGAAAACTAGCATGTGCAAGCTCGCAAGAATGCAAAGAGATTTACATTGGGGACGTAATTCCGGCTGACGAGTTTACAACAACAACTACTACTACTACTACTACTACTACTATAATAACAACAACAACAACAACAACAACAGCAAAACGAGACGTATTCTAAAGAGAAAGGAACACATATACGTATAGGGAATATAGAGAGAAATGTATCCTCTGTACAACGCATCTTGATGGAAGGAAATTAGATCTACGAGAATGAAACTGTTTAACCCTCGGGAAATTATGCTTCTTTCATTTTTCTTCTTCTATATTTTCTTCATCTTATTCATCCTTTATTTTCTTATTTCGAATTTTTAAAATAAAACAAAAATCCTATTGTGTGTGACGACAATTTAAGAAATGTCAAGAATCATTGATAGGCTCCTAAATTTGATTATTTAATTCCAAGATCATTCGTACGAATTACTATCATTTGGTAATGGAAAAAAATATTCTAATTCCTTTGAAGTATAAAAAAATGTTTAAATTTGCTTTTTTTTCTATTTCGAACTTTTTAGGCGTATATATGTGGCCATAATTATGAAAATGGTCTAATTGTAAGTCATACATCTCTTATTTCAAGATATTTAAAGAATTACATATGAACACTAAATGAATTCTACATAATAAACACTATTAAACATTTCATTTTTGACAATACCGTGGAAATTACATTGAGTTTATTTAGTTTTAAATAATATCGTGTGAAATAACTGAGAAACTCATTTTGTTTATATCTTAACTTACATTAGACCACTTTCATAATTATGTTCACATATGTAAATACGTGAACACAACAAAATTCAGAATAAACTTACGTATCCAACAGAATATTGGTTTTTTTTTTTTTTTTCTAATAGAAGAGGATAAGTTATTATCTGGAAGCTTACCTGTAACATAAAAAAAAAGCGAAAATATTATAATATATATTTTATTAAATGAATAAAAGAGTTGCATATTGCATTCATGTATGTGCATATATGATATTTATAAGATGAAACGTTACTAGAAAAATTTAAAAGCAGCTTTTCATCGTCAAAAGTAACGTCAATAATTTATTTATATTCTTTCGAATGGAAGAAAAAAAAAATTAAAAAAAAAAATCTTCTTCGGGATAAATAAATCGAAGTTTCTTATTTCCCCCCCCCCTTTTTTTGCATTCTACTTTCATTCCTTTCTAACGAAAAATCACAATCGTATTGTATTTTCTCTCTCTCTCTCTCTCTTTTTTCCATATTTACTACAATATTCGTAGAAATAAATTTACGTCGTACAAAAGCAAAGAGAGATAGAGAGAGAGAGAGAGAGAGAGAGAGAGAGAGAGAGAAAAGGAAGAAAAAAGAAAAGAATAAAAAGGAAAATGAAGGAGTTGAAATATAGTTCAACAAGAAAGAAAGAAAAAATAAAAATAAAAAGGGAGTAGTAGCTTTCGTTGACGCAAAAATATATATATATATATATATATCTGGTTCTTATGATAAAAGAATATAATATCGATATAAAAATGTAGCAGTATGCGTGATTTTTTTTATTTCTTTGCTTTAACAAAACGTTTAACAATTGTATGATATAATACTTTGTATGATACGAACGATAGAATGAAATCTTTTATAATATAAAACCTTGTTTTATTTTTTATTTTTATTAAAACATAAAATATTTAAATTTGATAAAATTTGTTGTAAAATACTATTTCGATTTTCAATTAACGAACGAATTTAGATCGTAAATCGAATAGTTACAGGATGACGATATATGTATGTCGAGAAGAATCGTTTAAATTTTGCCAACGATACGTGATAATATCGAAGCCACGGAACTACTCGGGTGCATGATTGGACAAAGTTAATATCCAAGCGAGAATCGCGTTCTCAAACTCGCTCGTATTTCCCCATGCTTTGGTTTTCACTTTCATGACAATGAATACATACACAGACACACATATCTATACATACATTTACATAAAAACCTTGTTACGATACGTTGGTATCATATGACAAAGTTCGTAAATGTATCCCACAAATTTAGTTCATCCGAATCTTACGATTTTATACTGAAAACCATATGTACGTTTACAAATTTTTTATGAAAATCAATTCCTACGATTTATATCTTTTTTTTTTTTTTATCCAAATCTTCAGATTGTATAGTGGAAATCAAATGTATCGACAAATTTTTTTATTAAAATCAATTCTTCTACGATTTTTATATATTTTTTAATTTTTTCTTTGTGTGTAGACTTTTACAAAGAAACATCAATAAAATTGATTTATATAATATTTCATTTTTCTTCCTTTATTTCTATTTTTCATTTTACTATTATCTTTTCAATACGATATATCAAATATTGCCTAAGGTTATTTTATATAATAGGTAAAAGAACTTTACACACAAGGAGGTATTATTAATACATATTTTCTTCTTTTTTTTTCTTCTTCTTCCGGTCAAGTAATCGTATAATCGTATGTAATATGAATAACAAGAGAAAAAAAGTAGGAGAGATAATAATAAAAATAATGGATAAAGCTCGAAGGGAAAAACAATATAAAATAGTATTTTATAAAATTATTTTACATTTAAACGATACGCGCTTCTTCCTTTTGCAGGACTCGTGTAAGGAACATAATAGGATTATATGGAACAACTTGCAAAACTACTAAGCACGGCTTTCCATAATTGGTCATGGTTACTATACTAACCATTTACCGATCAACTCGGAAATACTAAAATGCTTTATAAGGTAAAAAAAAAGCTTGAACTTATTTACTCGATGTGAGTTCAAATATTATGAGATTCTTTTTATAAAAAAATAAACAATCTAACTGTTTATTTAATACCAGATTATTTAAATACAATCGAATCAGTTAATTAAAGTATTTTCTTTTCAAATAATTCATTAATGAAATGAATGAGATGTTAACTCACGATCGGCTTACTTTTTAATATATATAAAGTATTATTATAATAAATCAGGAGTTTGAAGCAATTACTACAAAATAAAATGAAACTCAAATTTATTGAAAATTTAATGAACCACCTAATGGATCTCGTCCAAACCGATAATGCATTGCTTAAACCAAATGTTAATTATAAATCGTTTTGGCAATATTGAATTATTTGATGTCGTCGAATAATGCGACAAATGGATTTAGAATGAGCCAATGAAAATATGGTGGTAGGATTTCATCACAATACGAAGATTATTTAAATCGTAATCGATCAATTAATATAGAAAAAAAAAAAGAAGTTAACGAGTTATCATCACTCGACGATACGAATTACTGTCTAATGAACAAACTGAGTAAAAATAAAAAATTAAAAAAAAAAATGAGATTTAGTCAATCTTTCTCTCTCTTTCTCTTAAGTTGCGTGTATATGTCTTTCTTTGTCATATCCAAATGGTCGAAAAAAATAGGGGGATGGTCGCAAGAAGGGACAGCGGGTATTTTAAACAATACACGTGGGTAGAAAAGAAGGAAACCAACGCGACACAACGTGGAATATTATTTCAGAATGAAAGAAGACAATGGAATTCCCCTGTTGCGAATACAATGTATCCTTCATGCGAGAAGAAAATCGCGCGCCACATGGGAACCTAGTTTCTTGAATATAACACACACATACATACATATATACATGCACACACAATCCGCCTACACTAGGAAAGTAAAGAGAGTGGAATAAAAAAAAAAAAAAGGAAAAGAGAAAGAGGACAGAAGGAGTAAGAGAAAAGAGTGGTAGTATAAGGGGTTTGTGTTTTACGCAGTAGTTCGCAGTTCGGCAGTAGAAATTCTAGAAGAAAAAGTGTTCTTCGGGGGAAAGGAGTGAACAAAAGAGGAATGGAACCTTCTTTCATTCAAACGCACAAAAAAGGAGGCAATTTTTCTACGACCCCTTTTTGTTTTTTTTTTTTTTTTTTTTTTTTTTGCCTTGCATGTTGCAAAACGCCTCGACGAAAAGGGAATTTATGACACCGAAACGGGACTGAGAAATATTTTTCTGCTACCATGAACTACGCCGATGGGAAAAAGACGAAATGTTGAAGAAAATATATTTTTTTATTTCTTCATCTTTTTCCTTTTTTTTTTTTTTTTTAGCCATTAAATAAGAATATATTTGTATATTATATCATACGTGTAGCATGGATACATCAGAGAGAGAGAGAGAGAGAGAGAGAGAGAGAGAGAGAGGTTAAAATATTCTTTGCCATAACTTATTTCGAATATCTCGTTATAATTGTATACCGAGTGAATATTTATTTATTCCTAAAACGAGAAATATAAAATAGGATGAGGGGGGGGGGGATTTAAAGATAAATAAAGAGTTTTGGTAAGAATATAAAAATGTAACTAAATGGGAAAAAAAATTTATAAGTAGATTTACTTGCTATTGATATATTTCGTTGTTACAAAGAATAGAAAGATTTATCTTCCTTCTTTTTCATTTCTTCTTATAAAAACAAAAAAAAATGAAGATTTAATTAAAATTTATAAATAAAATCCCATCTTCAACTATATCACGATATCGTATTTATTTTCTTTATCGAGTAAATATAAATTACGAAATAATAATTTCGTAGACTAAGTCAAGAAAAAGAAGAGACATGTAATATTTTGCAAATGCACACATCTTGATAAAAAGTGAAGTTGCATCTTTTTTATTTTTATTTTTTTTCTTTTTTTTCTTTTTTTGGAAGGTCAAAGTGTACTGTCCGCGATTGGATACGAGAGAAACGGTAAATTTTACATACGAGTTCAACTATCTTCAGAACCATTCGATCATTCAAATAGGTCGATCGTGGTAATACGTAATACGTGAGCTCATTTCTTCTTTTCCTGTCTGTAAAATCGATCCGCGTTGCTATTCCATATTTTTCCCTCTCTTTTTCTCTTTTACTTTTTGACTTCCTCTTTCTTTTTATGCCGCGTCATTTCTTTTGCTAGCTATGCTACTAACATCATACACATGAGCCATATAAAATGTAAGCATGTAAGATCGACAGAAGAAAGAAAAGGAAAAAGGAAAAGAACGAGTCAGTGAGTGAGTGAATAAGTGAAAATAAAGAGAGATAAAGGTAGGAAGAGAGGATGAAGGGAGGAAAAAGGGATCGATGCTCGAGCATCGTTATCAGTAATTCTTCGCTAGGACACGTGCCCCTCTCAACAGTAAGAAGATGGATGAATCGTCGTGCAACGTATACTCGTCGTATTTCTCGTCCGAATAACGTCGACAGGACCCCAACCGTTGCTGTAGCTGTAGTAGCTGTAGCTGTTGCTGCTTACAAGCCGTAAATTTGTCCCTAATTTTCCAACCGCGTTATATGTACTCCACCACCAGCGCGAAAACAAACGATATAAATACGCTATGGCAATATATTCTCGTCAACCGGAAATTAGAGTATGTGTGTATATAAGAGAGAGATGGAATGAAACTACGATCACACGAACAATTGAAAAAGAGAGAGGGAGAGAGAGTAAGAGAGGAAAAAGGCACATGTATAACAGAGAATGAATGTAAAGCAAGAGAAACATATACATGTATATATGTATTATAATTTACGAAATACGACAACCTACTCGAAATTCAAACTCGATATCCGACTAATATTTAAAATTCTGTAATTCATTGGATAAGGGTATTCATATTTTTTTATTTTTTTTTGTTGTTGTTGATGATAATGATGATGATGATATCTATACGTTTTTATTTTATACGTAGGTATATTAAAATGATCATTATTTCAAATACATATAATATTTACTGACACATTTGTACATATAACTATATAATAGAATGCTATAGAGTATATTGTAAAATATTAATTTAATATAATTCTAAATTAATTAGTAAATTATAACATCGCACTATATATAATAACACAATTACAATGGAATACATAAAATAATAATACACGAAAAAAATATAAAAAGTAAAAATAATTATCTGATATGAAAACCTGAAAAAATAGTTGTATTGTAATACAGCACCATCTGTTGAAAACTTACAGTATCTAGAGACCTAGATAACCTCTAAATAATAAACCAACAAGAAGAAGAAAAAAATTTAATTTTTATACATAAAAATATATATAAAAGGTTTCTAAAAATATGACAGAGATATTATCATCGATATTTTCCGAAAAGGTATCGACATATAGAAATATTATTTCATTTAAATGTTTATATATAAAAGATTATAAAATACATCATCAAAGATTCGAGAATATGTAGGAATAATTTGAATTTAGGTCAGTAGTGTGTTGAAGATGGAATACGAAGAATGGTATACAAGATCCTATATACACTTAACCTCTTTCCCTCCCACCCCACCTTCCTCTTCAACAACAATGATTATCGGATTGCGAAAGATACAATTACTTACTTTGGCGTTGAGTAAGAGATCGCGAACGCGTTAAATTAGAAGCACGCAATCGAGACAGACGATTAAACTTTAAGCCGACTGTGTCGGGTTGCTCTGATAATAATCTTCTCCGTTTGGTATATATATATATACAACCCTCTCCCTTCCCTGCCCTCCCACCCTCAACTATTGTTTCCTCTATCTTTCTGTCTCTCTCTCTCATTCACTCCGTTATTATTCTAGACACTGGGTGTTTATTCAGCACCTAGCGATACGTCAACTCGACTGAAAATTATTTCCTTTTCCTTTACTATAATATTTCTCATAATTTCACATTTACCAACATCTTCTCTTTTAGTCGACAAAATTTTCAAAACGAGATACATTATTATCAAGTAAATGTTCGAAAAATCACACTCACTCTTGCTCTCTTTATTTTTCATTCTCTTTTTTTTTTTTTATTTATTCGTGGCAAATAACGTTCAAGTGGCAAATAAATAAATAGATAAATAAATGGGGATATTTCAATGAAAATTATAAAATTAATAATATTGAAAGTCGATTAAGATTTTGCAAAAAGAAAAAAGAAAAAAAGAAATATTCGCACTTCAACGATTCGATTCGATCGATTTCGGAAATTCCACGGAAAACCGTGAACGCGACAAAACTTTTCGAAAATATTGTAACCCCCCACCCCCACCGCCCCTCCTCCCTCCTCCCTAATACAATACATATTTTTTAACTCTGATGTTCGTTTGAAATGTTATGAAAAAAATTGATCGGGAATACATTTTTTTTTCTTCTTTTTATCCATTTTTTATTTTTTATAGAATATCGACAATTTTCAAATATTTTCATCGAGCATATTTCGACATATGAATGCGTTTTATTGTTATTTTCCCTTCTCTCCCTCTATTCCCTACAGCCCTTCCTCCCTATCTAACCAACTTTTTCGAATTTTAGTAGTATTCAATATTTGTTCAAACATTATTGCTTTAATTTTTTTCAATATCATCAATTTGACGATATTTCGAGTTATTTAAAAAGAATGAAAAAAAAAAAAAGAAGAGAATATAACCGAATATAATCGATTACACGAGTTATATTATTTTGACCGAATTTCGTTCAAACTACCCCCTAGCCCATCCTTTTACATCATATAAAAAATATAAGAAAAAAACTAAAAAAAAAAAAAAAGGATATGGACAAAATTTAAACCACGATAATAATCGTCAATAATTCTATTGGCTAGACACGAGAGAAAATTGTTCTTTTTTGTAAACTCGCGTAAACTCGCGTCGGATGTTTCGCGAACCGAGACGAAGTAAATTGGTTTTGGAAGACGACGGGATATGATCGATTTCGTGAGTGGCTCCTTCTCCTCCACCTCCTCCTCCTCCTCCTCCTTCACCTCCTGTTGCCTCATCCTCCTCCTCTTCTTTCATAGGAAAGTCTCGATCCATCGTTCTAGACTATTCTCGACTTTGTGGAAAACAAGAATAACCCGAACAAGGATAATGGAACAACACCTGAGACCCTTTATCATCTCGTAAACTAGGATTCGTATACACGATACCTTTCCTTTCCCGATGCTATATGTATCTCTCGGAATATCCTTCTTATATATATATATATATATATATATATATATATATATCAAAACGAATGTAATATTGGGATAAAGTAGAAGGATTTAAACAAATAACAAACGAACGAGAAGGTGTGAAACATAGGAAAGTATTCTTTGTAATACTATGAGATAAAGCTAAGAGAATGTAACACGTTCAAACAAAAGTTTCATACTAATAACGTGTAAGTATTACAAATGAGTATAGATCAAACACAGTATATACAATGAGATAAGCACCTGGGTAACCTGGTAAAACGAAATAAACGGCAAGGAAAGTTTCGAATCGTCAGAAAAGCAGAAATAAACGTAAGAACCGAAAGCTGAGGTACCGAAACGAAAAGTTAAAAGACAGAGAGTAAAAGAAGAGTAAGAGGAGGAGAAGGAGGAGAAAGAGGAGGAAGAGGAGGAGGAGGAATACACGAAGTATTCTTGACTTATTCATGTTTTCCCCCAAGAGCCAACGGGCATGCGAAGAAACGTACGTGACCGAAGATATTCCTGGGCCCCCATATTCTCACTGTATTTACACGTGTTGCTTGAATATACACATACGTGTACGTAACGCGTGTGCATACAACAAGAGATGCACGAAAATATGCAATGAGTAAGAAAAAGTAAGAGAGAGAGAGGAACTGCGAGATGGCCGTTCCGAGAATATGTATGTATGTACTATGCACCGTAACGGTACCATGGAGACCATGGGATGACCCTGCCTGTGTAAATGCGCGACCTCAACGAAGACGAGACCTCGCGAAACCAGTAGGTAGTTGTAGTAGTAGTAGTAGTATTAGTATACTTCCTCAGTCACCTTATCCTTCTTCTTTTACTCAACTTCCTACTTCTCCTTCCACCACTCACGCACACTTTTTTACCTCGGGCGCGTGTTTTAACGCTCAACTTTTCAAATGTTCTTCGGTGTCCTTTTTTTTTGCAATCCCGTGGACAGGAAGACATCACAGAATACATTTGCCGTGTCCTCGTTGAATTTTCTCTTAGGTCACTGAGGTCTCTTACTCTCTTCCTCTCTCTCTCTCTCTCTCTCTCTCTCTCTCTCTCTTGGTTCGTTCTTTATACACAACGAATTTATCTTTATTTTATTTTTATTATACTTTAGTCTTCCTACTTTGTAAGATTCCATTTAAATTCTAGACTATATATATTTTATAATAATACGAAATAATATTTAATAATAATATTTTTAAATTAAATTATAAATATATTATATTTAATATTTAGTATATTTTATTTAATATATATTATAAATTAATTTTATTATAAATTTAATAATAATTATTAAATACTATATTTTAATATACTATAAAAATATATTTATCTCGTTATGAACTTTTGTTCTTTTTTTGTTGGATAAACGTTAATTAAAATAAATTCCATCACGTGTGTAGTACGTAAGAGAAATATTATTTCCGTGATTTAATATTACGATAAGAGGAATTATAACGTTTTAATTTACATTAATCAATTTTCATTAAAGATTTCAGGTAAGAGATAATGAGATAAAATATTAAAAGAAATATATAACGAACGTTTCTTTTAAACCTTACCTTTAGAGGTATAAACGAAAAATATTACCCCCGTAGTATCACCCTATCATTATTCGATCATTCTCTTCAGTGAGGTATAGACGGACGCGCGGTCGATCCTATCGATATTCGACGGTCCTTCGGAACGTGTCCTTCGTCCCTACGTGCAATTCGTATGCCATGAGCTTCACGATCTCCCGAGGGATTCATTTTTATAATGGCAAAATCGTTTCATGAGTTATTACATCGAAACGTGTCAAGCTTAAAGAAACGAAGGACGACAGGAAAGGCAAAAAAAAAAAAAAAAGAGGAAAAATAAAACAGAAAGATAACAAAATGAAAACAAAAAAGAGGTCAAGAAATTTCGCAAGAAAAAAGGACAAAAAAGAAAAGGTCGGTCCAGTTGTCCTTTAGAATCGATTTAACTCTGATCGAATTATAAAAACTGCTAGTTTATTTATACCTTTTCTTCGTACGAAAAAGTTCACGACAAGATATATATATATTTATTGATAAGGTATTGTAAATTATATAATAATATAAAATATTTAATTAATATATACCAATTACGAAGTAATAAAAACCTAAGACTTATATATATCTAAATTGATATACAGTATTTTATATATATATACAAATTTAATACTAATACAATTTTATTTTATTTATAAAATATATTAATATAAATATATTGAAATACAATTTATAGATAATAAATATATTTATATTTATTTTATAAACTATTATAAATTAAATAATAATATATTATATAATTGATATATACCAATTAGAAAGTAATAAAACAGTAGGACGTACATATATATATATATATTTCGGGTTGTATTTCGTCGAAGAGAGGAAAGAATTTTAATTGCATCGTAAACGTACTTTGTCCCATGTCCGTAGTCGTACTCGTCGTCTATGTCCTGTGAAACGCTAGAAACGACGGACAACGAGGAACGATGAGAAGGCTGTTAGAGGTAGGAGTTATAACAAGGGAGGAAGAGGACGAAGAGGAAGAGGAGAAGGAGGTGGAAGAAGGGGGAAACATGAAGGACGAGTCGACGTTCATAAGGGAATAGTGTCGAGAAGCAGCAGAATCAGTATTGTCGACCTCTCTGTGTCCGCACACGTGACCTCTTCGCACGGAGTACCGTATGCGATGAAGCACGCAATAAACTGAGGGAGAGATGAATAGATAGATAGATAGATAGATAAAGATAGAAATAAAGAGAGAGAGAGAGACAGGAAGAGCGTGAATTTACGAAAAAAAAAAAAAGGAAAAAGAGTACTATTTATGATGCTATCAATATTCAATCTCTCCAGAGACGAGCAAATATGTGATTCTAATTCATTGCCAATATGTTCGCGCATCCCTTGTTCGATCTTGTCAATCCGAACGACACGTTATCCCTCTTTTTCTCTTTTATGCAAACGATCCGCTCGCGAGCGCGACGACGACAACACCGTTACAAATTTCAATCCGTGTTGTTGCTTGCTGATCGATCATTCTCAATAGACTGAACATTGTCTTTTTTTTTTCTTTAAAAAAAAAAAAAATCCATCTGTTCGAAGCTTTTTCTTATTTACCAAAAGTTTAACACCTAAATAGTTAGGGGAAAATTTTAAATCTATAAAATATTAAATAAATTATTATTTATCTTTATATATACAAATTTAGAATTAAAATATGTATTAAAATTCACAACTTAGAATATAGGATAACTTTTTATCGCAATTATTTGTTATTTTTTATTGCTAATTTAAGGATTCGTTATTTAGAGGTTATCTAGGTCTTTAAGTATTGTAATTTTTCAATAGATGGTGCTGTATTACAATTCAATTATTTCAATTTACATAAGACTTCTTTACTTTTCCTTACTTTTTATATTTTTTCGTGTATTAGTACTTTATGTCTTCTATTACTAATTGTGTTATTATTCTGTGTATTTTTATAATTTTCTAAATAGTTTAGAATTATATTAAATCAATATTTTATAACAAAACCAGTGCAACCCCTGACCAAAACATCCTAGTATATAGATATATTTGTTGTTGATAAAACGTTTCATTGATATTTTATCGATATTTAATATCTATTTGCAAATAAATTTCTTACGACGTTTTATCAAGTGAAAATCCTTTCATCGATAACGAGTAGTTCGATAATTAATAAATGACATTCGCAAGTTATATCGAATCATTGAACCGAATGAAATTAGTTAAAGTTTAATCCTCGTTATTTACGCTAACGTGTAATATTTTAAGAGTTGAAGTTACTATTACTCATGCATAGAGATTGTATTTTACATTTATACACATACATACTTATATACAAAGTTATTGCCATGGAAGTATTAATGAAAATGATAGAAAATCAAGCGTAATCTCCTAGGTGAACAACTTGACGATAATAGAACGTAGTTGAGTTTTCATCACTTTCTCTCTCTCTCTCTTTCATTCAAACAAAAAAAACGACATTCCATCACGGTGATGGAATTTTGCTCCTTCTTCGATACTTTTAAAAATGATAACACGGTATATAACGGACCAACAGAGTTCGTTTCTAATTACACATATGATACGAATTGCTAGTGACTGTAAAAACTCTCTGAAGGGAAAGAAAGAAAGAAAGAAAGAAAGAAAGAAAGAAAGAAAGAAAAAGATAGAAAAAAGCCCTTCAGTACCAATCGTAAACGTAATACTACTACTACTACTACTACTACTACTACTACTACTACTACTACTTCAAGAATAAGCTACCTATTTGAGAGATCTGTCGTGAAAGTAAGTGGAAAAAAGAAGATGAATCAAGAAATGTAACTATACTGCTAAGTAGATAAAAGGAAAAGAAAGAAAGAAAGAGACAGAGTAAGTAAATAAGATAAAAAAATAAAAAACAAAAAAAAAAGTATAAAAATTAGAAAGAAAATAGGAAAATGCGAAGAAGGGTGGCTGCTAGCTTCTGTCAAGGCGAATTACCAGTAGGCAAAAATTTGAAAAATCTTTTAAACAAGCTACAAAAGTAAAAGAAAATAAAAAGAAAGAAATGCACAAAGAGATAGAAAGAGATCAAGTTAGTAAAAGAAGGATGTCTGTAAATGGAGGGGTGTCATTAAGACGCTACGAAGAAAAGAAAGAGAAGGAAGGGAAGGAAGGGAATCAAAAAAGAAAGAAAAAGGAAAATAGAATGCGAGCAGTACCATGTTAGCTGTCGCTCCGAGAATCTTCCTGTTCACGCTCGGATCTGCTGTACACCCTTCTCCTCTTCTTCTCTTTTTATACCTCCTCCCCCTCTTCCTCCTCCTACTCCTCCTGTTCTTCTTCTTCTTCTTCTCTTTCTTTTGCTTCTTCTCTCTGTTCCGTTCCCTTTGGCACTTGGTACAGCTTCCACTAATGGCCGAGATCAACGACGAGTACGAGTACGACGAGTACGACGAACCGCGTCGTCAACGACACGAACCCAAGAGAAGAGGTGAAGAAGAAGTAGGGAGAAGGTGGAGGTAATAACTGTACTCCGGAGGCACGTTTTACTCTTGGAAACCGGGCGTCACGAGATAGAACGTTAAGCTGACTACTCTGTCTCTCTCTTTCTCACTACACACAAGGATTATTCTGATGTAATTTGAAAAATACTCACACACATATATATATACATGTATGTATGTATATTTTACGATCGATGTTGTTCGTTCGCCGTGAGAACGTATACTGACTTTGCCAACACCTAACAGTCATTGACGTACTACCGATACGATATTTATGTTTACCAATACAGAATTTATATGCATATATGTTTATAGATATGAAATACTGTTTTCCTTGAATTGTTCCATAGTAGTAGTGTGTTTTTTATTTATTAAACAATTTATTTATCTGACATATGTATTAGTAACGGTTGAAACAATCGATCTGTCTATTTATCTACCTACATATCTTTACCTAGTCTCTCATTGGTATTTAATGAATGACTTTAAATCGTGAAATCGAACAATTACAATACAATTACTATTTTCCTTGAATCATTCCCGAGTTCGTGTTTTTTATTTATTAAAAAAAAAAATTTCTAATTTAAAAATAAAAATAAAAATTAAAAATTTATTGATTTGACATTTATATGAACTACATAGGTAGATAAATATACCGATATCTAATTATAATATATACTGATATCTCTACCTAGTTATCGGTATTTAATCAATAACTTTAAAATTAAATTAAGCAATTAGAATAGAATAATAGAATAGTATTTATATATATATATAACTATTTTCCTATAATTGTTTTTTTATTTCTATTTTTATTTATATATAATTGTATTTTATAATTGTATTATATTTATTTGTAATTGTATTATAATTATATTTGTATATTATTTATATATATTTGTATTTTATTAATATATATATTTTTTATTTATTAAATTTTAATTTATTAGGTTTACATTTATTTGTATTTTTATTTATTATTTATATTTATTACTTGTATTTGAATATATATTTATTATTATTCTTATTGTTTTTATTTGTATTTATATTTAATATTTGTATTTTTTATTTATTAAAAAAAGAATTAAAAATTTAGTTATCTGACATTTATATTAGTAACGATTAATACAATCAATCTATCTATCTATCTATTTATCTACTTACATATCTCTAACTAGTCATTGGTATTTAATCAATGACTTTAAATCGTGAAATCAAACAATTACAATACAGTATTCATATATATATAACACTGTTTTCCTTGAATCGTTCTCGAGTTTGTATTTTTAATTTATTAAAAAGTTTATTTATCTGACACGTTTATTAATAACAATAAAAGTAATGTATCAATCTATTTATCTGCCTCTATCTAGTCATCGACATTAAAACGAATGACTTTAAATCGTAAAACCAAGCGAGCGTGATAAAACGATACACTTACTTTAGTTTCCCTTACTTTGAACGTATTTCTCTACCAATATTCTTTTTCTTCTTCTATTTTTCTTCAACTTCTTTTCCTACTTTTCTTTTTTCTTTATTTTTTCTTTTTTTTCTTTTTTTACCTTATACTCCTCTTCTTTCTTTCCTTTTCTTTTCTCTTTCAGTTTAAAAAGTAGTATATATTCGAGAGTATGGTATATATCCACTCGAACGGACACTTTTCCGATTCGTAACTGATTGTAAGTTAAATTCTTCAAATCGATACTATTCATTCTTTATTTCATTCTTTGTTTCTTTCTTTGATTCTAATCCGAATATCTCTCTCTCTCTCTCTCTCTTTCTCTCTTTCTTTCTCGATACTAAAATTTCTTCTTTCAAACATTTTTCTAACAGTCGTATTTTTTTTCTTTCCTCTCTTCTTCCATTGTAAACAATCTCCACAATGTAAATTGTGGAAAAACGCGTACCGTTAATTTTCATACTCAACGATTTGAATATCCTTTATTTAAATTCGTCTTGAAATAAAATCGCGTCTAGCACGCTAGAAAAATTGCGTATTTTAAAAATCGCGTAGAAAATAAGGAAAAGAAGTGACTAAGAAAAATTGTTCTTTTCTCTCTTTACGAATGAAGAGTGTGAGGGATATATTTTCTTCGTTGAATAAATTATACTTTTGATTTTTCTCACACAAAACATTTTCTATTTTGATAATATACGTATGCTTGCTTTTCCGTTGCCAAGAATACCCAAAACTAAAAGGTAGAAATTTATTTTCAAAATTATTACCTCAAATAGAAATTAAAAATAAATTATTAGCTTAAAAACGATACTAAATAATATCAATACGAATTTAATTAAAATAATTTATTTTATCGAAAATAAACTGTCCGATAAATAAACGTTCGAGTACGATATCTATATATATATATATATATTCTTTTTTGTTTTTCTATTTAATAAAACACAAATAAACAAATAAAACTATGCTGTTATCGTAAAATTAAATAATATTATATCCCATAAATTTAGTCGATGTGAACATTTTAATGCTAATTAATTTCTACGATCAAAAAAGAAAAGAAAACACGATAATGCAATTCCGATAGTAATACCCCGAAACCCCCCACCCTTCTAAAAGTTTTTCCATGGTATATATTAAGAAGGGATTTTTTTGTTCTTTTATTTTTTTATTTTTATTTCGATTACTTCAGTCAGTAGAGAAATTTAAAAGTTGAAATACCTAAGGCGGGGAAGGAACGTTCCTTTTAGAAAAATTCCTTTCAGACTTCACAACCCACGCGTATAGGTAGGTAGGTAAGGTATACATATATATATATATATATATATATATATCAAACGAGGTCAAAAGAATTTACGACTTACGATCCACGATCAACGATGGAAAGAAATCTTCCTCCCACCGGCTATCAATTTTCATCGACGATCAAAGCGAACGATCATCGAAACCCTTTCCCCCCAACCCTTTCTCTTTGACTATCTGTAATCCTTTCCACCCTTCCCACTTGTTTCCCCATGTCTTTTTGGTTACTAAAATATTGATTATAATACTCTGTTTCAATTAAAACGATTGAACAATATTAGTTTAAACTAAACTTACAAATCTCTGCTACAAATAAAAGTAATGTTCACTTTTTTTCATTTACTTCAAAAGATTATAGGAAAAGAAAAAATGTGTTTTTAAGTGAATTAACTTTAATTAAGTTAAATTAATCTGTAAACCTCTCTCTTCAACTACCCTCCTTACCTGTTACCCTCCTATCTGTTTTTGGTTAACTAAAATATTAATTATTTTGTTACAATTACAATGATTGAACAACATTAGTTAAATAAAACATGTAACAAGCTCAAATAATTTTCATTTTCTTTATCTAAATACAAAAAATTAAAAGATAAAAAAAATAAAATACAAGTTAAAAAGTTTGTTTAAAAATAAATACCAAAATTTGTCACATTATTTTCATTTAATCGTTCTTTTGTAAGGAATTCTTATTCTCTATGTTTTACTGAAAAAAAAAAAAAGAAATCTACATGCATTAGAATAGAAAGAAAGGAAAGAGAAATGAGTGAAACGAATAAAAAACAAAAAGGAGTAAGAAAAAAAAATGGAAAAACACGATGAAAAGGAGAGATTTTTTTGAAATTTATCCACGAGTGAAGTCCTCTAAAATGTGTATATATATATTTCTGTTTCTCCGTTTAAAAGATGCACGGATGCACCGATGCATGTGCACGTGCGCGCGCGGGCGTTGGCGCGGAACGCATCATGCCTGACGCGTGGCTAACGACTACGCTAAGAGGTTTAATTAGTCAACAAGAGCACGTTATATGCAACAAAGCTTCTCTATCTCTCTCTCTCTCTCTCTCTCTTTCTCTTTCTAAAATTTCGAGCTTTCCTTTGCCAGTTGTCCAACTGTTATCCGTTGAAACGAACGTTTTCACCGAGATGCAATTCACATATACGTCATCGTCATCTTTGTGTGTCCATGACGACGTTTTGTATTCCTCTTTTTTTTACTTTTTTGTTTTACTTGAATTCGCGTACATGCAATTTCATAATTTTAAATATCATTTAAATTTTATTAATATTTATATTATACCACATTTTTTGGTTCATTTAAAAGAAACGAATTATTACTATTATCTCCCAATTAATTAGAACATATTAAATAATATATTAAAATATACAAAAAGAGAGAGAGAGAGAGAGAGAGAGAGAGAGATAAAAAGAAAGATAAATATTGGAAATATTCAAAAAAATATAATTTATTATAATTGAATTTATTTAATCGAATAATAAAAAATATAAAAAAATATGACAAGAAGTAGATCACACCAATCTCGTTTTCAATCGAATAAAATATGTATTTCTTAATTGAATAAACGTTTTAATAAAAATACAGAAAATAAGATAAAATATAAGATGAAAATATCTTAACAACTAGGTGACAAAAATTCTTTAATCACAAATGAAATACCATTTCCGACAGAGAGAGAAAGAGAGACATTAATCCATTGGAAACCACGACTATTTTCGAACACGGTTCTCTGAAGCCATTTATTTATTTTTTATTACATTATTGCCACTTTACAATGCCAAATGTTGTATTTTTTATATTTTAAAAATACTATCTATATACAAAAAAAAGTCTTATCTTGACTAATACTTTACTCAAAATAACTGATAGTAGCTAAGTATTTAGACACACACTCGGTGCAATCGGTTGCACACGGTTGCAAGTGGTCTCGAATGGGTTAAGAGAAACAAACACAAATAGAAAAAGAAATCGTAGGATTTTTCCAAAGATATTTGGCCACAGGCTAGGAACCAAACCACGCTTCTCCCTTTTCATTTTGGGTCCTTCGACAACTACGACGAGGATGAGGACGATCAGGTCACGAATGATACGTTTCTGCGGATGTGTCTCACCACTTCGGAGACGACCGAATGCAATCGATCGTGTTCGTGCTTAAGTGCAACGTTGCAGACAGATACCACGAATAGAAACGTCTCAAAATTCAAAGTCTATGTGGTTAATGGTTATGCGTTTCTGTGCATAAGCATTTTACGTATAAAGATATATATGTGTATGCATGTGAAAAAGATGTGGAAGATCATTATCATATTCATTATCTTACTACATGAAGTATAGTGTAAAAGTACATGTTTCACCAATTAACTAAGTTATAAAAAACTTCATTTTCTTTCTTTCTTTTTTTTTTTCAGTATTCGAATGAATATTTTTAAAACATAAAAGTAAAAGAGAATTAAGTATATATGTATGTATATATGAAGGTTATGTTATAAACCTCGTGCAAAAGGATACACCACCACCATTATCAGTGGTGTTTCTTCTCTAATGAGATCTTAACAAAGTTAACGAGTTATATTCAGAAAAATAAGTAATACGACGAGAAGAAGATGATTTCGTTATTATATAATTTTTACCAGGTATATATATATATTATTTTAATCGTATTAAATAATATTACACGAAAATTTCTGAAAATGTTTAATATAATTATTATAATATAATTAAATCGAGATATATTAAATAAGTGTTCATTATTTTTCGATTTGAATAAAATAAAGAGAGTTCGTGTTAATTGAAAACTCCGAAAAGTTAAATAATAAACAAAAAATATTAAATATGTATAATTATCAATGATATCGATCCGTAAAATAAAAAAATTATAAAAGCTCTTTTATTTCTATTTCTTTCTTTCTTTCTCTCTCTCTCTCTCTCTCTCTCTCTCTCTCTCTCTCTCTCTCTCTCTCTCTTCTTTATCTGATTTTCTCTTTTTTTTTTATCAACAAAACGAGATAAAGTTGGTCACCCGTTGCTATGGCTTTGACGTGAATATATCCGAAATAATAGAATTGAAATACAGCGCAATCTATTGAAAAATTACAGTAACTAAAGACCTACATAACCTCTAAGTAATAAATCCTTAGATTAGAAATAAAAAATAAAAATAATCGCAATAAAAACTATCCTAGATACTAAATTAACGAGACACAAAATGATACTACAATTAGAATGGAATACATAAAATAATAATATACGATAAAAATATCGAAAGTAAGGTTATATGTAAATCCCACAAAAAAAAAACCGTATGACGTGAATATATCCGAAATAATTGGATTATAATACAGTGTCATCTATCGAAAACTTACAGTAACTAAAGACCTATAAATAACCTATAAATAACAAATCTTTAAATTAGCAATAAAAAATACAAAATAATTGTGATAAAAACTATCCTATATCCTATATTGAAAAAAAAATCACACAGAATAAATAAAAATTTCCTTAAGATCAGTTCAGTAATTTCGAAATTTATTGAAAACCAATAATGTGACACTGAATTTTTTTATATAAATAAGATATATTCGCTCGATATATAATATATACTATATAATATATAGAGATATGAGAAGAGTAAACTAGGAAAAAGCATGACTCTGTCGCTTGTCAAACTTCGTTATAACGGTAGTGAGCGTGCCTAATTATGTGACACAGAGTATGTTCGTTTGCTCGTTTGTTCTCTGGCTCGTTGCTTCTAGCGTTCTCTCAACGTCTGACGGACTCCTATATATCTCCTTTCTCTTTTATACATCTATCTTCCTTTTCCAAACTGTCTTTTCTCTTACTATCCCACAGAACCAAACATCTTCTATCTTTTTCCACGAAAAGGAAAGAGAGAAAGAGAAGAAACCTTCTCCAGAGGCCTTCCTTCCTCGTAAACTACGACCCGACTCTGGTGCTCGCTATTACCGTGAAGATTAAATTGTTGTGCAACGGTGAGCTTTTCATCTTCAAAGGGTACTCGTCTGTTTGATGTGGCCAACCGTACATACCCGTTCCCGATTGCAGAACACCCCTCTTCCTACTACCTCCTCCATACCACCCCACACCTACCCAGGACGCGGCCCGTTCGTTGTCAAGTTAAACAGAAAAAAAACTTTACGATGGAATAGGACGGAAAAGGAAAAGGCTGGAGATAGTGGGGTTAAGGAGGGAAGGTTGGGGAAAGGTTTATAGGGAAGTGTAGAAGAGAGGAAACGAGTTGAAAGAACGGATACTGATGCTACTTCGTAAATAACTGCTTCGTCTTGGTTTTCCTATTTCTTTCTCTTCTTGTCGGATGTCGGACATCTTTTATTCTTTGTGTCATTAAACTTCTAACGGACTATGGTTATTATTACGATGCGTGGCTAAACTAGGAAACCTAATAACCAGTTTTATTAAGGTACAATTAAATTGACACGTTTGATCATTGTAATTAATACAAATGAATTGAATCGAAGTAATTAGAAAGTTAACCACCCATCCATGGGGACAGTTTTACTTTCAGGTAACATGTTAATTTTATAGACATTCTACTAAATAATTTTTAGTTTGTTTAATGATATGGTCTATACGTTTTTACTTTGTCTCAGAGACAACTTTCTATGTCAAATATTCATGACGGTTGCTAGTACTATCAACCTAAAATAATAAAATAAATGTTGTGCAATTTGTTTGCAGTTGAAGTAACTGAAACTTTTTCTTTTTGAAAATTACTTCGTAAAATTTTAAACTTAGATTTTCTAGGTAGAAATGGAAACTTTATGGGTCGTTGTTCACTGAAAGTAATATAGTGAATTTATTGAAAATGAAATTGTTTAAAATGGTAAATTTGCTTTTCATCTGCATATATAGTATATATATTAATAAATGGTAATATTTATATAGTAGTTTTATATATATATATAATTAAATAATATTATAAAATTTATATTAATATATAAAAATAAATGTAATTAATAATATTATATAAATAATATATATATATAATATTAAATAAAATTATATAAAATATATAATTTTATATAAATTTATATATAATATAAATACTATATAATTATAGTTTCTATATATTATTATGATTATTATTTATAGGTTCATAATTGATGATTATCAGTTATAAAAATTTGTTTATTTTATTTATAATAACAATTAGGCTCACATAGAGGTTTAAAGAGAGATAGAGAGATAATGGTGAGATAATGGTAAGAAGGTTTAAAATATTATTCTCGAACAAATCGAAAGAATAAGAAAAACAAAGTTGATGTTTAACCGTTTATAATAGCCTATCTTTTTTCTATTTTTCTCATTCTCTTTCTCTTGTTACAGTACGTGCTTGAAGACTCCATCGTTTCGTCTATCCCTAGGACGATTTTTCAAATAGCCGGATTTGTCAATGTCGACTCGTCGTCGACGTGACGCATGGCTCGTTCGATTGTCTCTGTTTGGATCGTCGGGGATTCGACGCGACGATAAATCCTGAACTATGACTCTTCTTTGATGTATATATATATATATATATATATATATATATATATATATATATATAAAATATAATATATATATGTATGTATATCGCGAACAATATTTAACGCTCGCACATCGCCATGTTCGGACCGTGCGATATCATAAAAATCCTTCTCCCATCGCTACCGCGATTTTCCAACTTTATATTTCGTTATTCCGCTTCGCTTTTTTTAATCGATTTACGGGCATCCTCGGGAACTCATATAAATCTGTCATTTAACAAAAAAAAAAAAAAAGAAAAGAAAAAAAAGTAAAGAAGAGAAAGAGATAGAGCTTACCAGATATCAAAGTTGCAATCAATTTGAGATCCGAGAAAAGAATCAAAAATGAATAAGTTGATATTCTCATACTACTCCTGTTATCCTTATAAGATCAACAAAATATTCAAATCTATTCTAATTAAATATGTAATATAATAAGAGAAAGAAAGAAAGAAAAAATGAACAATACGAGGAGAATCGATTGTATCGGTTCACTCGTTTTATGATTCAACGAGGACAAAAATTGATTGTGAAATCGATACCATTTCAATAATAATTCTAATCAAATAAAATTAGACGAATTTGCGATTCTAACTTATATCATTTCTTTTTTCCTTTTTCTTCTATTTATGATTTGTCTCTCTCTTTCTCTCTATCTTTTTTTTTTATTTCTTTTTATCGAGAACGATAGTTGTTGGAAGCCGTAGCACGAAATAAATGCTTTTAAAATCTCTATTCGTGCATGCAGATGTACGAGTAACGTTATTATCTCTTATTCGAATGTCGTTCGAAAATATTCGACTTTTTTTTTGTATTTTCTCTTTTTTTTTTCATTTCGCCCAAAGAAAACTCATTTATATTTTTTTTTTGTCTCTACCGGTGATAAAAGTGTTCTGCCGTTAACAGGCGATAATTAAATATCAATATTTAAAGTGTCTAGAATGAGAACGGTAGATGAGAATTCGCGTGATAAACCCCGCGTGATATAATTATTTTACTAAAAAGAAAAAAAAACAAAAAACAAAAACTTGATTAGCCCATTCGAGACCACGATTTTTTTTCGAACACACGGTTCCAAGTTAGACATTTTTTTTTATATTGTCAGTTTTATATTAGAATGGTAAATTTTCTTTTTCTATATTTTGAAGATACTATTTACACACAAAAAAAGTCTTATTTCGACGAATACTTTACTCAAAATAACTAATAATAGTTTAGTATGATTGCACATACAATACACACACACGCACACACACACACACGGTGTGTAAGTAGTCTTGAATGGGCTAGAAAAAGTAAATAAAGAGCATTATTAGAAGTCTCTTATTTTGCAAAATTTAAATTACGTTGTTTCAAAAACCACGACACAGGATTTACGTGCCAAATTTTTATTTATTTTATTCCAAAATTCATTTATTTTACATTGGATTTACGCCAAAACGAAAAAAGAAAAGAAAAAACAAAATTCTATTTAAAATTATTTTAAAAGACCAAGTAAGTTAAATGAATAAACGAAACGAACTGATGTCATCCCCAATTTCAAAGGGTGGAGGAAGGGAGTTGTATAAAATAAAAGCGTACGAAAATTATTCATCGAGTAACGCGTTTTCGTTCCAGATTTTCCGTTCGTTGGAAAAAGTACGTGAAATAAAAAGGAAGATAAAGTAGAAATAGGAGGAAGAGGAGGATGAGAAACGAGAAGATGAGGGAAGACAGGGATGCTGATCGTCCGGTAGCATCGAATTCTCGGGAATCTGATAGGAACGAGGCTCGTGTATTTTCTATCTCATTCTATCATCATTCTCTATCTCGTTTTCTCACCCTTATTCTCACTCTCTCATTCACACTCTTACACTTTAACGGATAACGAAGGCATTGTCCTATTTCACCCGCGAGCGTTCGAATTTCTCCTAGAAATGACATAATTGTCGTTATTAAACTTTGTCTATAATCGTAGGGAACAAAACCATTGGGTAATGTAATGGGGCCTAAAAAAAAAAAAAGGCAAATTACTTATCGACTACCATACAAAGTAAAATAGAAGAAAAGAAAAAGATAAAAAGGAAGGAAGGAAGGAGGGAGGAGCGCAAAGGGGTAGGAAAGAGGAGGAATAGTAGACAGAACGGAAAGAAAAAGAAGTCGAAGTAGAACTAGAATAAGAAAAAGAAAAAGAAAATCAAAAGGTTATGGTAAAAAGGGATAGAGTCATGTGGTTAGGTCAACGTCGTAAAGCATAACCACCCTCTTCCTCTCTCCCATAACAATGGCGTCTTCTCTCGATCTGCCCAGACATGAAGTAGCAGTGTATAATATATATATATATATATATATATATATATATATATATATATATATATATATATATATATTATCACTTTCTTTTCTCGTGACTGACTCCGTTTTTTCGTAAGATTTTCCTTGGGCTTTTCTTCTCGCTTTTACCTTCTTCCACCGACCCACTTATCGTTACGATAACTCGCCGGGAGCTTCGTATAACTCAAATCCGATGCACATTATCGGGTCCATGGGAGCAAGTGGATAATGCTGTTATGTGGTGCGCACTGAATGGTATTATGAGTGGCAAGCAGCAAACCGTGCTTGGGAATTACGGTGAATAGATCGAGCCCCCGGTTCAATGGATTACACTCTCTTATACTCGTAGTATAAACTTTATCTATTATCGTTAAATTTATACTCTTGCCAAAAAAAAAAAAATAAAAAAATAAAAAAAATAAAAAATATAAAAAATATAAATAAATGTTACATTTATTTTATCTTAACACTCTCTCTTTCTTTTTCACTCTCTTGTATTCTATTATCTTTTATCTTGATTACTTTCTTTGTGATCATGTATATGTATAAATAAAATAAAGTAAATAAAATAAATAAAAAATAAATAAAATAATAAACATGTAATATAACATATATTTTTCTTCTAGTGTTATCGAACCTTTTCTTTAAAAATTTCACGATAAAATTCATTGTATTAAAATAACGTTTATTTTTTTACAAAGTAAAAAGATACCGACAAGTATAAACGTTAATTATTAGTTCAAGAGCATCAAGAGATAGAAATTAGTAGTAGTAGAAGGAAGTAGTAGTAGTAGTAGATCGTGAAAAAATAAAAAAGAAAAAAAAAGTAACTGGAAGAAGAAAACCCGACCCTCCTGCTACCTTGCGTTCGAGTGTTTGCAAACGTTTTTGATGAACGTCGCAAAACCGATTCGATGGTGGTATTCAACGAACTAAGACGGTCAGAGCTTCCATTCGAAGTGAAAAGACTTTCGTCAGGTTCGTAATATCAATGGGGCTGGGGTGAGGGAAAGAGGGGATGGTGGTGGGAGTTCTAATTCAGACGGCAAACAAATTGAAACACCGAAGAAGAGTCGAAAGCCCAAATAATCCAGGAAAATGGAGAAATGTGCCATTTACTATGGGGGTTGTGGGAGAAGACTAAGGGGGAAGAAAAAGGTGAAGGGGGTAGAAGACTCTCTTCTTTTTTTTTCTCTTCCCAATCACCTTCTCGAACCATTTCCTTGCATCATCGTCCCCTTTTTTAACACGTTAAACGACGTTTCATCGATCTCCGTTTAATTTCTGCCATGAAACACACACCACGATTACTCTTTTACAATTTTTATTTCCAAACTAACTAATAAAATAACAAAATTGTTCAAAGAAAAATAAGTTAGTAGTATTATTTATATTTTATATTAGATAGATTTTATTATTTTAGTTTAACTAACTCGACACTAGGACGACGATGAGAAAAAAAGATATAAAAAAAAAACATAATTTTTCTATGCTTCACAACACTCGAGAAACACCACTACTACCCCCCTTCCCCCAACGACCAGAAACTTGGTGTGTAATTTATATTTAACCGTGGTAGAAATTAACAACGATATGAAAAAAGTTTCTTTTTCGATGACCAACCTGAAATATATTTTTTCACTCATTTTTACGAACCTATTTATGAGATACTCGTAAAACGAAATAATATGAAATGAGAGAGAGAGAGAGAGAGAGTGAGAAAGAGAAAAACAGAACAAAAAAGATAAAGGAAGAGTCAAAGAGTCTCGAAGAACTTTATTATAGTTAATTATAATTACACGCTAAGATCTCTTTTATTTTTCTTCTATTTTCTCTCGTTACCGCAGAGGAAAGGAAGGTAACATCAACGGTTAAGTTTTTCTACGACGTTCCTGGTTAACCGACGTCGAAATTCTTAATTAAGAGTATTACGTTAACATGCGAGTATAATTCTTTTGTATGTGTGTATGTATGTGAATGTTTATGATAACACAACCAAAAGACAACTTATTATAAATCTTGCAAAAGATGCCTAGGAATAATAGTCACACGCTTTTAAAATATTTTTCCCACTCCTTCACTCATCCCTTTCTAATCAACTTTACTTATCCCCTCCTTTTACCTATCCCCTCCACTTTACCCAACTTCTTTATTTTCTTCATTTCTTATTCGTTATTTCTAATCTTCCATTTTTTTTTATATTATACCTTTATCTATTTCTATTCAAATTAATTATCAATATTAGAATATTATAGGATTTATATTACGTTCGCGAGTATATTACATTAACATTACAATGACGTTATTAGGTGTCATATTTATTTGATCTCGAATAATATAATGTCATATTATTTTCCATTTGTATGATAATTATTTCTAATCTGTTATACGTGATCTTAAATCTGACGCATTGGTTTGTTCATTCATTCATTTATTCCAAATGGAATGATCGTAGTCGAAGATATACACCCACGTTTAAAATATCTCATCTCTTTTCTCTCTGCATGATTCTTATATATATATCGAGATACAATTTCTTACTCATTGAATGTTGATGAGTATTAAGTAATAAAAGGTAAGAATAATTTACAGGTAATTTCAACGAGGGACCACCCTTAGTGTCAAGAAATATCTCGTACAAGTAAAGAGAAAGAAAGAGATAGAGAGAGACATAAATTACGAAATAAGATGATAATAATAATAAGAAGAAATACAAAGGAAATGCGTGGGGACTTATGAATTATAAAAAAAAAAATCAAATAAGATTGAACGTATGAGATTATATTATACTAACTTTCTTTTTCTAGATACTATATACAATAATAATAATCCTATCCTGATGTATGACGAAGGTTCCTTCATCAAATGAAAAATTATCTTCTATTTGTCACCCACGTTAGTTCATTTTATTATTCACAATTACACGGATACGTTTATCCTATTCTTTTATAATATGGTTATAATAATTCATATTAATAATGCGTTATGGGAAACCATCATTCTTCGATATATAATCTTTGAAAGTGTTCAAGAAGAATTCGAGGTGGTACTTGATCAAATTCTCCCACTTCCCTCCTTCCCATCGTTTTTTCGAGAATGACGAGAAGAGTCCAAGAAGAAAGCGTTGTAAAAAGAAAAAAAAAAAAGGAAGCGGCTTAAGAGGCTTAACGCTGGACCCGTCCCATCGACGACGTGAGGATTTTTTTTTTATCATCATCCTCATCTTCTTCTTCTTTCTTCTTCTTCTTCTTCTTCTTCTTTGCCACCGTACTTAACTGCGAACGAGATCGACCCTTGTGGAAGATTTTCAACGAAACTTCAAAACTTTCTGACGTACAAAAGTTGATCGTCGTTCCCTTCTGTCTATAAGTATAGTGACTACTTGTGCTTTTTGTTTTCTCAATTTTGAAGAAACCTAAGAAGAATCTTTCTCTCTCTCTCTCCTTTCAAACGCTGATTAAAAATACTTGAATAATCGTCTAATAAAGAAAAGTGGGTCTGAGGTGTGGGATATGAGATTGCATATTTGGTTGGATGGAAGATTGTCATGGTTGGAACGTATATTAAATTACTCACACGTTTACGAGCACACTTAAAAATAAATAATAAAAATAAATAAATAATACTTATATTTATAATATTTTATTAAAATTAAATAAATAAAGTATAAAATATATATAAAAATAAATAAAAATATAATAATTTTTTAATAATATTTTTTTACTCGCAATATTATCGTAAAACGTTAAAAGTTCTACCAGTTTATTCTTCTTTTTATTATAATTTATTTATTTATTTTTTGTTTTGTTTTTTATATTACTTAAAAGTAGAAACAAAATGATATACAAGCTAATCACGAAAGAAACATATTTCACATAACTTTTTATACCCATCTTCTTTTAACGTCTAACTTGTAGCGTCTTCTTTCTATATTTCTTTTCTTCATTTTCATTTTTATTTTTATTTTTCTTTTTCTTTTTCTTTTTCTTTTATGTCACGCGGTTTCAAAAACGGTCATATATATTTATATTTATATAAGTTATAAATCTTTTTGACCGTAGAATAATTCTCAGGTGTTATGCTTCGCGAGTTGCCGTGACCATTCGTTATATGCGAAACCATTTTACATCGAGAGAGAGAGACGAGCGTAAAAATTTCTTCTCAACCCTTCTCGAGAAAGTTTAAAGCCAACGTTCATGCGAATACGAAATACGCAAAGGAGAGTTCCGTCTTTACGAGACGACACTATGGCAAAAGATATAGTCTTCTTCCTTTGGTTTATGTGTAAATATGCAAAATACGTTTAAGTTGTGTTCTACACACTCTCTATCTCTCTCTTTCTTTATAAATGTGTCTACGTATATGCGTGCAAATAGGCACGGATACATGGGGTACATTACTAGACAAAAGTTAGGACTACGTCTCATGAGTATACAAATATTTGACGAGTAACTCTCCAATTTATTCCTATATATATATATATATATATATATATATATATATATATATATATATATATATATGTGTATATGAAGCATATATATTTCATTCATCAGTTATATAGAACAGGATGAGTTAACAAAGTAATTAATATTATATTGATTAATGTTACAATTTGCAATAATTATCAATGCTGAAATTCACGAGCAAATATGCTACGTCTATTATAATTATTATTATTATTATTATTATTATTATTATTATTATCATCAGCGTCATTCATTTTACATTAATTTATATCTCCACCTCGAAATCCTTTGATATAACAATTTATGATTAATAATAAAAAATAAAAGAAATAAATCCTTTTAGATCTTCATTATTTTTTTTAATTAGATATATATATATATATATATATATATATATATATATATATATATATAAAATTAAATAAATAAATACATATATAAAACAAAATAAATATAAGAAAAATAATCATTTTTGATGTTCAGTACTAATCCTATTTTCATGCAAAATTATATACAGTGATATAATGGGTGTAAAAAGTATGAGTACACCGATCAGTTTGAAATAAGATGTTATGTAGTTTATTAAATAATTTTTTATAAACAATGAATTTGTAAATATTCTTGAAAGTTTCTACAGTAAATGTAACAAAATAAAAAAATATATAATAATAATATAATATAATAATACAATAATATATACAAATAATAATAATATATAATATTTCTATAAATAGTATAATAATATATAAAATAATAAATAATAATAATAATAATAATAATGATATTTTCATGGAATTTATAATGTAAAAAAAAAAAAAAAAAATTATTGACATGCTAATATTCTTTACTCGAGAAACATTCATGAAACTTTTGTTATTAAGTGTATACACAAACGAATAATGATCGAGGTTACGATGCGTAGGCGTTATGTTCACGCGTGTCACACGTACGCATATACTACACAACACGACCAACCATACTCGAGAGGAAGAGGTGGACGTTCTCGCATAATTTTGTCTTTTTTTTTTTTTTTCTTTCTGTCTTATTCTTATTCTTCTTCTTTTGGTTTCGCGCGTGAGGCGTTTCTACTCAGGATAAAGAAAATACGATAGATAAAAAGAAAGAAAGAAAAAAAAAAAAGAGAAGAAAAAAATGAAGAATGAAAGAAAGAATGAAGAGAAACGTGGGCGAATCGTGGGTGGTGTTTAGGTGCACCGTTCGTAATTACTCTTCGAGTCGCAGAAGACTCTATCGGTTCGATGGTGTAAAATTACCAGGAGGAGAATGGCAAATCTCCACCCCATTCCCCTTCCCTCAGAAGAAGAGTTGTTAAAGAAACAACACCAAGAAAAGAAAAAGATTGGAAATGAGAGAGAGAGAGAGAGAGAGAGAGAAAGAAAGAGAATGAAAAAGAAGGTGGAGTTCATATAGGTGGAATTTATAATGACGTAGTAAAGAAGAAACATGCAAAGCTTCTTCGATACGATACGATACGATGCGATAATTTACATATATGCCTAACGCGATGAAGATTCGCTGATAAATCCATATTCAACATGAATATTATAATAATATTTGAATCTTACACGTGGAATATTTAATCGACTAATCGTACTGATAATAATTCAAAAAGGAATTGGAAGGGAAAATAATTAAACTTTTGTTTAAAAAGTTCTTCTATATGTGGATTATATTCTTTTCTATATATAAAATAAATTAAAATATAAAATATATATTTTATATACATTAATATATACAATAAAAAAAATATAAATAAAATTTTTAAAAATACAATTAAATAAAATAAAATTTATTTTAATATATAAAAAATATATATATATAAATATAAATAATATAAAATATAAAAAATATATATTAAATATATATTTTATAATAAAATATTATAATATTATATATATATATATAATTAAATATTTTATGATTACCCTTAATATAATTATTAATAATCAATTTTATATTTTTACTTTACCATACATTTACCAAGTAAATGTAATATTCACGATTTTTATATACATATATATGTATTTCAATATTGCAATTTTATTGATTATATAACATCGAAAGATAAAAAAGGGTGAAAATACTTTAATATGATATTTATTATCAGTCTTTGGCGAACTTTAGTTTCAGAGATATTTTATTTCATTTGAGAGAGAGAGAGAGAGAGAGAGAGAGAGAGAAAGAGAGAAATATTTTCTTTGATGTACTGACCTATATATAATTTCATTAAAGAAATGCATTGGCACGGTAACCTACATTAATTCTAGAAATTTACGCTAGCCAATCGACTTGCCAACTGAGAGACCCTTTTTATTTTTTTGTTATGAATGAAAATACATAAAATCTTTCAAGGATCATATATTTGAAACTAAAATTTGTAGAGATATTCAAATAAACGTTATTTTTAATAAAGAAACTGTGTTCTATTTTTATATACGTTCTTTGATATTATCGATATTTCGTAAACAAGTAAACATTTATATATATATATATATATAAATTTATTCAATGATAAATGTAAATTTATTTATCCTAAATAAAATTAGAATCGAAAATCTAAAATTGATCTAAAAGTATTAAATAAATCAATCAATTAATAATCGAATAAATGCAAAACTATAATATGTATAACAAACTACAATAATGTATAATTAACTATAATAATGCATAACAAACAAGAACAAAAAAAAAACGTGCAATTCGTATAAATACAATTTTTCCTTTTAATATTACTCATTTCGTAATAAAAAAAATTTAAACGAATACAAAACTATTTCTAAAATTCTAATATCGTATTTGTTAAATATCAAGAGAAAAAAAAATGATAAACAAAAAGAATATTACAATTACAAAAAGAATTTCTTTTCATTAATGTTGTGTGTGTGGGGGGTTGGTTGGTTGGTTGGTTGATTATAAACATAGTTTCTACTTTTTCGCGTATGGTAGCACGAATGACGGTAAATGGAAAAGAAAAGAAAAAACAACCGAGAATGGAGAAAAGAAATGGGGAAAAAAAAGGAAAAAACAAGTGGATGGAAAAGACAACGTAGCCAGCAACGAGAGAGCAGAAGAAGAACAAGAAGAACAAGAAGAAGAAGAAGAAGAAGAATAATAATAATAAAAAAAAAAAAGAAAAAAGAAGAAGAAAAAATAAAAAAAAAAAACTAAACTTCGTGACGTTCCACGTTGCAGACAACTTTTACGATGTACTATATGACGAGGTAACTGGGGCATTTCCCGAGGTAAACGCGCTCGAGTTCGCATATTCGCTTTCCTTTACTTCGCTCGCTTGCTACGAAGCGATGTGTATGCACACCCCCCATCCCCAACCCCACCCCGCACCATTTCCTCTTTCTACATATATATGTATGTATGTATCTATGTGTTATACACGTATACGTCTACTTTTGAATCTATTTCTATGTGAACTTAGGTACCCAATGTGTACGCGTGAACATGTGTGTGTGTGTGTGTGTGTGTGTGTGTGTGTCCGCCCCTGTCGAGTAATTTGTCCGCACGACCAACCTAAAGCTTTTCAAACGTCTCCTTCTCATATTTAAGCAGACGTTTTTTATTTCCCTCTCCCCCCTTCACCCTTCCCTCATTTGCCACAATTATTTTTATAAATCTTTCGTTAAGAATTATAACGTTAGAAATGTTATGACGTTATATTTTATAATTTTACTATATATTTCTAATTTGTTATTTAATTTAATGTTTTATTTATAATAATTATTTAAGTTTATTTGAAAGGAATATTTAATGGTTGATTCTTGATAAGATAAGATATTAAGTTATTACCAAAAGTTATTTATTTTTTATATTATTATATGATTAATATTTTAAGTTAAGTGTAAAGAACGATTTTATTACAATGTAACATAATTTACTTTAAAGTTGTTATATTTTATATATAATAATTTATTATATCAAACATTTATTATATTAAATTATAATGTATAATAATTTACTAATTGTAAATACTAATGAATTAATATTAATATAATATAATAATAATGTATTATATTAAATTATTATATACAATAAATATAAATAGAATAAATAGAATAAATAAATATATAAATACATTAAATACATTAATTATTTAATTTATTATATTTAAATATTGTCTTCGAAGAGAAAAAGAAGGAAAAAACAAAATTATTAAGTTATTAAATATTATTATTAAATAGAATAAAAATGAATATATAAATATATTAAATACGATAAATATTTAATTTATTATTATATATTTAAATATTATCTCTTCGAAGAGAATAATAAGAGAGAAAAAATTATACGAAACATCCAACGCCTATACTTTTACCTCTCTTTTCTTTTTTATTTATCTTTTTTCTTTTATATTATTATCTTGTCCTTTAATCTTTGAAAGAGAAAATTATCCAATCAGTAGTACAATCTTATTTATTCCCATACGTCAATGTCTTCACGCAAACTCACTTTAACTATACGGTTAATAAAGAAGAAGAAGAAAAATGAGTCACACTATGTGGTTTCACTTACGACAGGATGTAATGAAATATTCTATGGTAATGGGGGAGGGAGTGAGGGAGGGGATGGAGGGGGGGGGGTAAGACCCCATTTAATATAACGCAATTCGACATATGTATCCTCTGGGCACTTTTATACGTAAACTCAAACGATCATGGTAGAAACTAACGCGAAATGTATATATATATATATATACCTCTCGATGCAAAAGTGTAAATGTGCGAACATGTTGTGTACGTAAACGTGTGTCGGTGAAATTGAACTAGTCTCGAAAGAAACTTTTCTAGTACTTTACTCGATCGTTTAACGATAGATGGATTAAAACGATAATTTGATTGCCTAACAGACCGAAACGAATCTATTGTTACAAACCCTTTTCTTTTTATTTATTTTTTATACTCTTAAACTAAGGTAACAAACGATTAACCACATTTCTTTTCTAAAGTAAAATAAAAATTCTCTTTCCTAACATTGAAAATAATTAAAATTCCAATTCAAGCAAATAACAAAAAGAAAAAGCTTTTATATTGAAGATCAAAATGTTTGTAATATTTCTATTATTTTAAAGAGAATGTATTTTCATTTTTATTCGAGAAAAAAATAACTATTAAAACTCTCCTCCTAGCCCCCCCCCCTCTTCACCTCACCCCTTCACTCTTTCCCTAAACGAAGAGTATTGGTTAAAGTTACCACAAATATATCTACTGTCTTGAATGTTGAATCAAAATACAAAAGGTATATAAACTACAAAAGATGGGATAAAGGGTGGTGGTGATTATGAGACAGAAGTGTGTACGCGTGTTAGTATAATTTCTCTTTATTATATATTATCCCTTTTTTTCCCTTAACGAGACGACGCGTGGACTAGGGCGATAAAACGAGAGTAGAGAAATTTTCTTCGTGTCGTGTAATTAGTTTCGTGCGAGGTTGAGTGAGATAAAGAGCAAGGTAGGTTGGTAGGTAGATAGGTATGTAGGTAGGTAGGTAGGTAGGTAGATTTTAGGTGCCCTTAGGACCGATATTGAAACACGATTACTCGACAACGCCAATAACCGGTTTTGTACAGGGTTATTTTATGTATTCTTACTAAAGTTATCGAGTTAAATACTAAATTTCAATCGATTATCATTCCAGTTGCATCTTTGTAGTTGGTAGGATTCAAATTTTCTATGATTTAAATTAAAAATAGACTTGTTTATTTGTGCATATAAATAAAAATGTGTTTTATCGTTTTTTTAATTTTATTCATGGATCACAGTTGTAAGTTTTTCTGGGTGTTATGGAAAATAGAATTTGGTGACAAAATTACCAATTGTACAAGTGAAGACTGTTTATAAATAACTTTATATAAGTAAATTGATATATTAATGAGAGAATTTATGTTAATAATAATTAATTAAGACCTTATATGAGTAAATACTTTATATTAAAAAACTTTATATAAGTTTTTTATATAAAAATAAATAAACAACTAATATCACATCACACATATAAAGAATATTTAATATTGGATAATTAATATTTAACAAATGTAAAATTGTTTCTATCGACATTTTAAATATTCTGCAAAATCTCTGATTATATCTTTTTTATATTGTTTTTCACAAAATGTTTTTTTTTTTACGACAATTAACTTTCAGTCGTAGGTATCATTAGTGTGAGTAAAAAAATTAAAAAAGAATATTAAAAATAGACTTCGATGACTATTAAAATAAATGTCAGCACAATTATGAATATTTGAGGAACAAAACATCTTGTCGCTTAGCAATAATATGAACAGTGTATAGTTAAAGATAAACGAATATCGTTTTAAAAAAATTTTTTTTAAAATGAACGTAACAAAGAATAGAATAAAAATATATTTTTCTTAAATATATTTTGGTTTTTTTTTCTTTTCATAGGATTGAGATTTTATTTTTGGTATGTTTTTTATGAGAGAACAAAATTTTAAAAATTCTAAAGCAGATTATTATTATCGTATTTGCAAAAAATGTGGTCAACGTGATGATAAAAGAGATAAATTGTCACCAGAGAGATATATATATATCTATATAAAACGTAAAGCAGGGACTAGTGCGATCTCTGTAAATCTTTATATCCTCGGAATGGTTTTACAATTTCACCCACATCAACAACGATAAATCACAAATCCGTCTAACGGCCACCAGTACAACCTGGACCACGTAAAAGTAGAAAAATCCGAGCGAAATGTTAGCTAGAATGTTGTCGTCAACGGACACAAGGAAACCTCATAGACTTTCAACGAATGTTAGAGGTGGGAGTGAGGATGAGGGTGAGGGGGTTGAAACATTTCTTTTCTCACTTATCATGGAAGTATCCATAAAGATACTCTATGGTTGACGATTGTATCAACAACAATTTTAACAAAATATTATTCTCTCTTTTTTACTCTCTTTTCACATAAGATAGTTTTACCATAACCTAAACTTTGACAAATTAAAACGTTAAATTTATCGAAATATAAAAGAACATAAATAAATAAATATTTCCAGAAATAAAAAATATAAAATAGAATTATAAATTCGACATTTCAAACAAATTTTTTATTATCATGGTCACAAGATAAATGAAGAATCTTTGCAAAACAAATTTCAATATTTTTAACATGATATTTTTTATTTTTTATAAATATAAAGTAAAGTAAGTTTAGAAATAATATTTATATAAAGTTAGTTTTATATAAATATAAAATAAATATTTTAATTAGATATTCATCTTTTTGTTCTTTACTCTTTTGCATTTTTTTTTTTTTTTTAAACCTCGCTACATTAACGAGATCACATCATATGAGAATAATAATAATAATAATGGTATAAAAAAAATACTAAATAAAAAAAAAATTAAAAAAAAATTAAAACAACAACAAGAAGAGAAACATCGAAGAAGCCGACAGGGTTGACACCTTTCATCCGGATGTTTTCAATTTCTTTCGCTTGGAGCAAACAACTTGCTTGCTCGAACGAGCGTAAGCGGGGGTGTATTGGCGTCGCCTCATTAACGCTTTAAAAGAAATAAGCGCTCGGGGTACTTTATTTTTCCCACCCTTTCCTTTCCCCCTTCTTTAACCTGCCGTTTTTATGGAAATTCCTGGTCTCTCTCTCTCTCTCTCTCTCTCTCTCTCTCATTCTCATTCTCTCGTCACACCCCATTGGCAACAGAATAAACGTAATGGTGTTGGTGTTGGTATTTGTGTTGGTGATAGTGGTGGTAACGTTGGCCGGATTTTGTAAAAATTACAGCGCAACCATAAATCTCCGAGCTAGCAACCAACCAACCAACCCGTAGGATATCTCTCCCTTCTACTCTTAATTACGACTTTTTTTCTCGCTACACTACGCCCATTACGCCCAGCCATTAAGTCCGTCAAGTTAAGTAGCAACGTGATACCCCAACGTGGTGGACCATGCTCTTTACACTGATATACGCGTTAAATATACGGAGTAGGGTTAGGGGGTGGGAGTAGAGGGTTGGGTTTCTCGCTCCTCCAAAATATTGCGTCTTTTTTCGCCACTATTATCATCACCACTACCAACACCAACAACACTACCACCATCAACTCAACAACAATTCTTCGTATCACTACGAATGTACATTTTCGTGCAAAATATAAAACGTTACTACTACTACTACTACTACTACTAAAACGAATGAAATCTCTTTTTCTCTATTTTTTTTGTTGTGTTCTCTCTCTCTCTCTCTCACTCACTCTCTCTTGTGAAATGAATCCTTTCCAATGTCTAACTATTACAATAACGTACGCCGATTTTTTTTTTTTGTTTTTTCCTACCCTATCCCACTCTTTTTTATTTCGTTGAAAAACAAAACGGTAGGAGAGGGAAATGTAACACACACACAAAAAAAGAAGAAAAAAAAATCAACTACGATATCGAATTCGTTTTTGAATCGTCATCGGGACGAAAAAACTATTTTTTTCGATTTTTTTTTCTTTTTTTTTTAGTAGCTGTCGATTTATTTGCTTTTGTTTCTCTCTTGTCTTTTCTTTTTAAATTTTGTATTATTTTCTTTTTTTTTATTCTCGAGAAAATAGACGTTTTATAATGTACTTCTACATACGCTGAAAAATAGAACGAAGTTACGAAAAAAAAAGGGTTGGTACCACAAAATGTGACGTCAAAACCTATCGACCGTGTTACTACCCATCCACCTACCAATCAACCACCATCAAAAACCTGCTGACAAATTACATTATAAGCTTCTCCAAAAGCAACAATTCACTACCAGTGATGGTCGTCGTTCGAGCGTGTATCGACGCCCATCGACTGCATATCACACTTGCTAATATATTAATATGACGTGCCACAACCGTACATGGTTAATATAATATATTTGACAATTATTAATGATTCAATTTGTTCGTCCATACAAAACATAATATTTTATGAATGGATTAATTGAATTTTTCCTTTCAATAATGAATAAAAATAAAATATAAAAAATTTCATATAAAATTCGAATAAAAGTATTATCGAACGATATTACAAACACATTGCTAATGTAATATTATATATACACACACACACAAATCAGTTTAATAATAAATATACAATTTATTATTAAATTTATAAATGTATTTCTTTAACAAAACACATACAGATATATTATTATTCAATTATAATTATTATATTATATTTAATTTGAAATTTTAATATAATATAAATTCATCCTGCATTCTTTTTTATAAATTAATGTAATTGTGCGTTCATAATTATGAAAGTGGTCTGAGTAATATATATTTTAAATATAATATAAATATTAATATGTTATAATATAATATAACATATTAATTTATTTTTATATTATTATATATTATATTACATATTATTTTTATTTATATATTACATTATATTATAATGTATAAATTATAATATAAAATATAATATATATAAATATAAAGAATTATATTTGAACGTTAAATAAATTCTATACAATATTACAATATTACAATATTACAACTTATTTTTCTTTAATTTTGATTTACAATTAGATTACTTTCATAATTATGTTTACATTTGTGTCTTGTTATCTTAAAAACACCTATTAATTAAATCACAAAAGTAATACTCAGATAAACATAAATGTCTAAAAATCACTCCGATGTATGAGATAAGAAAAAATATGAATGAATTAATGAATGAATGAAAGACAAAAAATACAAAAAAAAAAAAAAAATTAAATAAAGAAAGTATAAAGATTAGAATAAGAGAGGTTTCTTTTCGTCTGGTTTCTCATCTTCCACTTCCAACATTTCTGGTCTCCAGCTTCTCTTGACTCATGCTCTTTTCTTCCTCTTTCTCTCTTTTTCTCTGTTTTCCGAGCACTTTTACTCTCCCACTCATCGGAGGGGAGGAAAGGGGTGTCCTTTCCACGCCACTTCAGTACCCCCCGTTTCGTCGGCTCCGTGGGGCGAACTTAATTATATTTTATTGCAGCTTCGTCGCGCTTATTTAAATTTAAATCGTGTTCTATCTTTCTCTTTCTTTCTTTCTTTGTTTTTTTTTCTTTCTTTTTTTTTTACTTTTAAAACCAAACCTACTGGCTGCAAGGGTGAAATGTTCTAACGATGCAACGTGGTTCCCCACCCTCACGAAGGGGCAACCTTCTTCTTCTTCTTCTGTGGTTAACTTGTCCGCTTTCTCTTTTTCCTACTTTTCTTTTAACCTCTGTGTCAAAGTAAAAGAAATAAAAAAAAAAGATAAAAAAAATAAAAAGAGAAGAATGCAATAAAGAAAATGAACGGAAAGGTGAGAAAGTAAAATGATAAGTCGTACGTTAACTGTTTTTATTATAAATGAGACTCTCTCTCTCGTACTGGGTAACGGTACCCTTTTATTTTAAGATCCAAGAAAGACGATTAATGAAAATACGACTTGCATTTTCTGTATTTAAGAAAAAGAGAGAAAGAGAGGCAAGAGTAAAATGGAAATAACTAGAAATGAGTCGAGAAAAGAGAAAGAAGAAAAAGAGGAAGGAGGAAGTAACACTACGAGAAAATTTCCACGAATGGAACTTGAAAATTACGTTGATGGGTTTTCCGCTAAAGCTCGTGCTAATGTTCAGTGATATTAGTATCATTTAATTTTCCCAAGAGGGTATACTATTTTAAAACGATACTCTCGCACTCGCACCTAAATAAAACACCGTGATTTGAAATTCTTTTTGACTCGAAGTGATAAAAATTAGAAAAGAAAAAGAACAGAGAGAAAACATAACAAAACAAAATAAAAAATAAAAATACAATGTTACCGCACTGTTTTGTTTGTTTGTTTGTTTTTTTTTTTTTTTTTTTTTTTTATATGTGAGGAAGGTGGGAACAATCTGACACACGGAATAATAAATTATTATAACAATAATCGTACCGAACGAGACCACACGTGGTAATTGGTCGAATTGCTTAATAAGTCGTCATAAATGAACAAAAATTTGTTAGAGAAAAAACAGAAAGAAAGAAAAAAAAAAATAAAACAAAATAATAATCCAATGTTAACGCAATATTTTATTTTTTTTTTTTTAGGGGTGAGGGATGAGGAGGAGGTGGTGGGGAACAATCTGACACACGGGATAATAAATTATTATAACAATAATCGTATCAAACGAGATCACCGATGGTGATTGCTCGAGTTGCTTGGTTGGTCGGTCTCCATTGACATAAATGAACAAAAATTTATTTTCCTTTTGGGGTTGCAGGGAACAAAAAGAAATGAGATAACATTTTGACGAGTATATTTCAATATAAAACGCACACACACAGACACGAACTATGAGAGAATAGAAATATAAGGGAGGAAAGGGAGAGGAAAGGGCGTTGGTTGTGTCGAGGGTGGAACATTTTAACGACGCATAGGAGAGGGTGGGGATGGGGGTAGGGGGTGGCGTCAACGTTGGACGACCGCGTGCGGTTAACCGTCGTTTTTCCATCCCCCTCCTCTTCTCAAAAGCACAGAGTTCTCCTCGTTTCTGTTCCACACACATACACACATACACAGAAAACCAAGAGGAAAAGAAAGGTAAAGAGGGAAGAGAAAAGTGGGGGAGGGGGTAAAAAAGATAAACGGATGCTTGCCAAAGAGACAACGGTAAAAGTCTCGCGAGTCACCAGAATAGAAAAAGAATTTGCTATCTGAATGAAACGAAACCCTTTTTCTCTCGAAAACTAAACCACGTTAAGGTTTTCTTTATGCGTGAAACTAAAAAAAATTATTAATTAAACAAATACTTTTTTTTGTTTTTAGTTTAACAGCTAAATTATAAACATTATTCGTCATATTTGTCTAGTAAAATAATTTACTTTCAATTTTTGTAAACAATATTTTAATATAATTCTAATCTGTTATCAGATAAAAGGATAAACAGAACAAGATACTGTATATGTTTTACAGTTAAGTATATACAGTTCAGTTATATATATATATATATATTGTAATCTTTATAATCAGAAAAATATACACAGTTTTATCCATTTAATTATTCGAATCCTTCATTATACGTTTCTACGTTTTTTTGTCTTCTTCTTTTTTTTTTTTTAACAGTAAATGAATATTATTTATTATACAGAGATGCGTTATCTCGTACATATATATAGATATATATATATGTGTGTGTGTGTGTGCTCGTCTAGATGTAATATTTATTTTTTGACGTTGAATGGTGTGGCGTCAGCGACGATGCCGAGACTATTAAAATTACACCCAGGCAAAAGGGATAGGGAGAAAAAGAAATGAGAGGATTGAGAGAATGAGAGAAAGAGAAAGAGAAAGAGAAAGAGAGAGAGAGAGAGAGAGAGAGAAATATACACGAAGAGAAAGGGATGTGTATCATCGAGGGAGAAACGAAACGAGCCCTTTTGCTCGTCGTTGCAACTCACTACGAGAGACTGAGAAAGAAAAAGAGAATATAATACGAGTGAATGAGAAAGATATATATATATATATAAATAGAGATAAAGAGAATGAGATAGAAAGAGATGGAAAATAGAGAACAGATCCCTTAAGAGATCCGAACAAATGGAAGTATAACAACATTAGTAACTGGAGTAAGAACTGAAAACGAGGAAAGGTGCATGTATTACGTAAGCAACTCGTAACAACCGGGCAAATAGACTGTAGTAGGAGGAGTTTTGAAGGTAAGCGCGAATACATTTATTTATACCAGGTACGAAACGACGGCAAGTTTTATTCTTATGCAAATAAATAAATGTGAAAAATGTTAATGACATCTAGGGATGATATTATGAAAACTGACTTTTATCGAAGATACGTCGTTATTGTCATTTTCACAATTTTTCTAAAATATATTGAACGAGAATATATAAAAATACATATATTATAATTCTTTTAAAATAAATAGAAAATATATATAACTATATATATATATACAGATAAATTTAGTTTATTTAGCTTTCTTAGATATTTCCAAAAAAATATATGTGTAATAAAATATAATATAATGTACTACAATATAATAATATAATATTATGTAATTTAATACGACACAATAAACTGTAATATTAGTATTATTATAGATATAAATTATATTATGTTTATATTATAAGTATAAATAAAAAATATAATTATTATATAAGAAATAGAAAAAAAAAACAAAATAATCTAATGTTTATTATATTATTATTATACTATATTTTAGTACATTTATATATATATCAATACCATAGTATTATTATATTATATTTAATATACATATATTTATACTATAGAATTATTATATTATATTTATATATAATATATATAAATATAATATATAATATATATTTATTCTATAGTATTAATATATATTATATTTAATATAATACAACACAATATAAACTCTAACATAATAATAAATTCAATTAGTTGCTTTCCACAAAATAAAATAAATACAAACATTGTATCATAGGGAAATTGAACAGCTAAAAAAATCAGAACATATTGTTTTAATCCTGTTACCTTTGTGCCCTTATCTTTATAATAAGAAATACATACATATACACAAGAAAAGTGTATGGAAAGTGTGAAAAATTCATTTGAATTGTAAACTGAAAACTACGATTAAATTCGTATAGATGAAAAAATGTGAAAGGAATAAAAAGAAACAAAGAAAGAATTAAAAAAGAAAAAAATGGTCTAAAAAGCAGCAAAGATTGCAACTTCCGCGGATGTGAATTTATTACGGAAAGATTATTCGCGAAAAAAGAAAGCAAGCATGCAAGCAAGCAAGTAAGCAAGCAAGCTTACAATTTAAACGGCTCGGAAAAGGGTAAAACACGGTAGAGCATGCAGAGTAGTGCTGGTGATGGTAGTGGTGGTGGCATACTGGATGCTAAAAGAAGAGCGGACAAAAAAGGGAGAAAAGAAGAGGACAGTGGGGAGGTAAAGGGATGGAAGAGAGAAAAAAAAAGGGAATAAGGTTCTTAAGAAGTCTCTCAAGCTACACGATGATGATATTTCAACGAACGTTGGTCCGAGTTGTGTTGTCGCCTTCTTCGCTGCTTTACGATGAAGAAACCACCACGTCTCTTTTCATCTTTTCCAACCCCCGCCACCACCCTTTTCTTTCTCTTTTTATCTTATATCATTCAACATTCGTCGTGGTACCTTTTTATTCCACTAAATCGTATACCAGTAGTAATTTTCTAACTACATTTTCACCGATAATATACACCACTGTTATTAATCATCATTTTCATGTACTTTGTTCCCTTAAAAGCAAATTTTTTTATTTTGTACCAAAAAGAAAATGACATTTCTGTTTGCACGTACCATTTTACAACATACTCCCTGTGTAGGTTTCGTGTAATAAGCAAATGTTTATTATAAAAACATTAGTTACATATACATGAGCATACTCTCTCTCTTTCTCACTCTTTCTTATAAATATTCAACGTTTACTTATCCAATATGTATTACGAGGAAGAATATTTAACGAACTCGTCCAAGAAAGTGAAATGGTAGAAAAAATTGTATAAGATTATAAAAATCGTTAAAACATACGTGAAACATAATCGTCAATTCTTCGTCATTTTCTTTTCGTCATCGTGTGATAATAGATACAATGATCGACTACGTGATCGATTAAAAAGGATAAGGTCGTTTCGAGAGCATTTTTTTTTTGTCTTTTTGTATATGTGTAGGTTTTATATATATATATATATATATATATATATATATATATATATATATTTTTTTTTTTTTAAGGAAAATTACACGCACAGCGCATATAAACCGTTCGAGCGTATTAAACACCGTGACACGACCATCAATTTACCCGTAACTCCTTCTTCAACATCCTCCCTTCCTCCTCCTTAACCATCCTTCTGGTCCCTCCCCCTTTCCCTACCCTTCCAGCATTCCCCTTTTGCACGATCCTTCCTTCTTCCTACCGCAAATCGTTCGATACTACGCTAGCGTAGTAAATGTAGTAGTAGTAGTGGGTATATTCAACGATAGTGAGAACCCCACCAAACCCTTTTCTGCTGCTCCACTTACCAGGATTTTTCCTTTTTATCGATTACACACGAGCCGTCATACCTAATTTGTAAATCAATTTTATCGTCCTTCTCTCTCTTTCAGTATTAAATCACTTTATTATTATTATTATATATATATATCAAATCGGGTCATTCGATTATATGCGGCACCGAACCTACCTAAAGGTACGAACGTCCCCTAACACACACCTTTCTTCTTCGTTTGCGTCATAGTCGTCGTAATACGAAATTAATTTCAATCGTATTACACCGATGAAATCCTTCTTCGTGCTTATCCAATTGAAATTCTATCAGAATTTCTTTTTTTAAAAAAAGAAAGAAATTATAACGTGATAATTTTTCTCTTATTAGATTTTATTCGTTTTTTTATGTTTTTTTTATAAATGTCATTCGAGTAGAAAAATAAAATGGAATTCGATGTTATTTATTAAACGTTGAAGTATATATATAGATTTGTGTGAGGTGTTGTTTAATTAAATCAGAAAAGCAATTCTTTCATAGTTTCTTATCCTTCCTTTCATCAACTTTCTTTCTTTCTTTTATATCAACAGGAAAAGAAAGAGTGTTTCCTTAATTTGTAAAATCCGCTTGACTATTTTTAGAATCTGACCTATTTTAACGATTAAATTGGATTCTCTAGATACATATGTATATGTCAACATTGAATTATATAATTCGATTAAATCGTAGAACATTTAAGTTTTTTCACAAATAACTTGACGTTTTGTGTTGACGAAAACATATAATAAGAATTATATTAGTTTCTAAAATTACTAATTAGCCATAGTTCATACACATGCATGGTTTAAAATATAAATTCAGAAGTGGGGTAATAGAGTTTGAAGTATGATATTGAAATTTGATCCATCTTTTAAAGTATGCTAACCTTTCATATAACAATGCTTTTAGTTATATGTTCTTATCTTTTCCAGGTATTTTCCTGTACTTCTATTAGTGCTTTTCTAATGGATCTAATTTCAATTTCATACCTAAATTACTTGCCTTTTATATATATATATATATATATTCAAAATGCAAGTGAATTTAATAATAATAATATATTATATTTATTTTGTATATATATACAAAAGGCAATTTGAATTGATATATATATATATATATATATATATATATATATATATATATATATATATGTATGTGTGTATGTGTGTATTATTCGTATGTAGGAACATGAAGGAGTAGTATAAGGCGTCACCTCAAATTCTCTTACCTTAGTCGTTAATTAAAAGTGTATCGGCTGCGTGTTAGGGTTGGTAAACTACCTAATGACGATAATTATGTAACGACCGGTTGCGGGTAAAGGAGCAACACCATATATTGTTCGTAACGCGAGACCTTGCGTTAGATCGGCTACGTAAAAGGTAATTCCAAAGTGATTGTGAACGGAAAGCTGTAACAAGATGATAGTAACATTGATTGAATACGGGAAGTAATCAAATCAAATTATTAAGAAAAATTAAAAGATTAAGATAAAAATTTTATCTTACTTTTTTATATTGTTCGAAAAAAAAGAAAAAAATTAGAATGAAATTAACATGTTTTTTTTTTTTTATAATAAATATAAATGAAAATGATTGATAAAACTTATCGAATAAAAAAAAACTGTTGAACAAAATTTCATTCTAATTAGATATACAAATAAATTGAAAACTATAGAAATTAATAATCAATATAGTTATCAATTCATCGATAGATAAATCTACTAAAAGTAGATATCCTCTTAAACCTGTCTAACTTATCAGTAAAATATCTTTATTTTTTATTTACTAACGTACTACACCCATTCCACTTATCCCGATGAAAGCATATAAATATTTACACAGAAACGTTATTTAATATACGCTTATCTAGCTAGATAAATATCTGGTGTCGTCGTCGTATCAAGCACACATACTTTAACGCTTATCAATCATAGATATCCAACTTACTTTATTTTAATGCTTTCCCATTATTAGACAAACATATATCGAGTTGCATTGGAATAGTTTAATCAAACAACTAGAAGAGTACGATAAAAGAAAATAAGAAAGAAAGAAAAAGAAACAGAAATAGATGAAAAGAAAGAAAAGTAACCAGTTAACTGCGGCGCCTTCTACGTTTGAGAACGCGCACCGTTTAGTGTCGCCAGATTCGAGCCACGACGATTATATTCGTCAATCACTGAGTAAGTTGCGCTCGTAAGATATTGGATCAAAAAGATGGGTTTATTTTATAAAATTGACAATTTTATTACTAATATTTACACACAATTACAATTTAAATAACCAATGGTCACTACTTTATACGCATGACGATTATACTCGTCAATCACAGATAACTGGTTGAATAAAAATAAATAAAAAGAAGAAGAAGAAGAAGAAGAAGAAGAAAAGTCGATATATTCATTAACGATAGTGATGCATATGCAGTTTTATATTTTTTTTTTTTTGGTATTTCATTTTCTTTTTTTTTTTTTTTGCACAATCCTGTCTGTGGGACAGGCTTTGTACATACTATAGCGACCTAGGATCGTTATAGGATTCATTCTCACGCTGGCGGATGTTGAAAAGCCATGCATGCGACGGCGAGTGATGGTGGTGATGGTGTTGGTGAGTCGGCCATCGTACATTCCTCGTCATAGTGCTTGTTCACTCACATCAGAGGAGGTATAAGCGTTCGAATTTCCGCGTTCCGTCGCGAAACTCGACGGTTCTACGGTTTCTCTGTCTTTCTCATTCTCTCTCTCTCTTTCTCTGTCTCTCTCTTTCTCTCTATCTATCTATCTATCTTTTTCTACTTTACAAGGGAACCGCTTGTAAGGATACGTCCTACCCGAAAAATCTGCTTGCCTTTTATGTAAGGGGAAAAAAGAAAAAAAAAAAAAAAGGTAAAATAAAATAAAATGTAAAAAAGAGAATTGAAAGTCAATGAAGACTTACACGTATTAAATGTACGCCAAAGTAAAATTGTTAAAACTTTATGGAAAATTGAAATCGTACTGATGAAACCAAAATTAGTTATTTTAAATTTTTAAAACAAAAATTAAAAATATATGTGTCTGATACGATGAAATCAAATATTTATTTAACCAAATATGTGCATATTAAATAACGTTTCTATATATAATATATAAATTAGATAGAAATATAAATATAATAATAAATATATTATATTATAATAATAATAATAATTAATATTATTATTATTATTAATTGGTGTTGTGTGGGAAATCGAAAGTTTATTACCAATAAATATAATATATAAATAAAAAATATAAATATGTTTTTATATATTAATATAAACTATATTAAATATATATATATATACATTTATGATTATATTTATTATTATATATATTTATATATAAAATATTAAAATTACAAATATATATTTATATTTTATATATAGCGATGTCTAATTTTGTATTTAGACAAATAATAAATTGAATATAATATAACACTACTTTAAAATCATTAAAAAAAAATAAAGGGAAAACCAAAAGAGAGAAAGAGATTTATTTCTGTAGATAGAAAACACACGAGTTACTTATATTCTCGTTCGGTCAGAAGACAGTACTTAATAGCACTGCGACAGCTGCATCGATGAACTCGTTCCATCCTTCCCTTTTCCTTCTTTGTCACCATTATAAATAGCAGTAACGGAGATTAGAAAACATAACATCGATCAAACGTATGTAGGACTGACTCGTGTGACACGTTTACAAGGAAAAGGAAAAACGTTGGAACATCGTACTAGAGAGAAAACTTCGAGCCTATCGAGAGAAAGAGAGAAAGAGAGAGAATTCGAGATGAGACGTTTTGTCGAGTTTGCAGTGTAAACTTCAATTTTCCAAGGCACATCGTAGTCTGTCGTCGTCTCGAATAAGGGAATGATGCACAAGGAAGAAGAATCACTCAGCAGACAGCTGTAGTAACCGTTCGTATTGTTTTTTTTTCTTCTCTCTTTTTTCTTATCCCTTTTACTTCCCTCTTTCTTGTCTTGTCTTGTTGTTCGTTGAAAAGAAGAAAGAAAGAAAGACAGAAAGAGAAAGGTAAACCCTACCACCCTATCCACCCACCAACCCACCAACAGAGAGAGAGAGAGAGAGATAGACAAACTGAGATCTACGTATTTTCGTAAAACGGCACGAACTACCACCACTACCATCACCACCTATCAACCCATCGACATACGCGTCATCCTTGACGCATCAAACGCATCGTTGAAAATTCGAAAAGAAAAAGATAGTGTAGGAGAGAAACAAGAAGGAATTTTTCTTTGCTAACGTAAATACGAATTTTTCCGCAGAACGAGTTTCTGGTACATACGGTGTTTTGGTACATCGAAGGAAAAATCTTTTCCACCCCCTGATTTTTACGTCATCCTCCTCTCCCTACTCTTATTCCTCTCGAGCATCAATTTTCTTTTAACGCAGTTTCGCAAAAAGTGTCTTTTAACGATGAAAATAAATATAAATATAAAAATAAAAATAAAATAAAATAAAATATAAAAAAGAAGAATAAGAAAAAAAAAATTGTACGTGGTAAATGAGAAAAGTTAGTTTTTAAAAATCGTAGTCATTTCCGAAGGGAATGGAATTTAACGCAAACGAGAAGATGCTCGATGAGAGTTAACGACTTCCTCCTCCTCATCCTCATCCTCATCCTACTTCACGTCGTACAATGAGACCCGACTATACTCATTCATTAGCGTCTTTTCACCAGATCGATCACCTCCTGTTAGGAAACTCTTCCTTCCGCGGCTGTCCGGCCCTTTAATTATCGTTCGATCAAAAGGAACTGCGGCACGCACCGAAGAACGAATGAATTTCCCTAATTACAGCGACACTATCGTTCATTGAAGGAAGAAAGGTGGGGTGTTACGAGTATTTTCTGCGAAACTAATTATATTCTTCTTCGTTAGGCCAGCAAATACTTAATAGGATAATAAAATCCGAAGTTATCTTGATCCTGTCATAGATTTATACACGCACACGCATACACACGTATCTTTATATATAAAAATTCAATATTACATTGCTAGTTTCTAATAAACTTCGAAACTATTGAACCAATCTTAATGAAATTGTTTTTTATTTTGTGTAATTTTTTTCAATTTAGGATATATAGGATAGTTTTTATTACTAATTTAAAGATTATAATATATATAATATTAATTTATAGGTTATCTAGGTCTTTAGTTACTACAATTTTTAATAGATGGTGCTGTATTACAATTCTATTATTTCGGATATATTCACGTTATACGTTTTTTGGTTAGATTTTTACGTATAACCATACTTTTTATATATTTTTTTTTTATATTTTATATTATTTAATATACTCCATTCTAATTGTTGTATTAATTTTTATTCTTATAATTTATTAAATAGTTTAGAATTATATTAAATCACAACATTTTATAATAAAGCCACAGCAACATGGCAACTATAGATATAAATATAGATATCATACTTAACTCGTAATCTTGACAGGAAACCACCGTAAAATTCTATTTCAACGAGAATTAGGAGAGAAAAAAATGTATTTAACTTTTTGCGATAATACTAATAATAATAATAAGAATAATAATAATAATAATTTATGTGTATAAGAAAGTATGAGAAAGTAAACTAAGTGCCTCCGTTCTCGACAACATACACGGATACCATAAATACGTAGGCTGGACAAGACTGGCACGCGATATATATCCCTTGCACGTGTTATTCTTGAATAAGAGGAGTAAAAAGGAAGTGGGAGTATAAGAAAAAGAGGTTGAGGAAAAAGAGGATGAGGAGGCTGTTTCTCTTCTCAGCTGGTTTTCGATGGCTTCTCTCCTCGTATGCGTGGGCGAAAAGATGCCGACGAGAAGTGCGACAAACGTACGACCCCCATGTACAAAATAAAGAAAATAAATGAAAATAAAATGAAATAAAGGTAGGAAGGAAGGAAATAAGAAACGAACGATAAGACAAGATGGAGTCGACCAGCTTGCTGGAACACCGTGTCTACATATTCTGTCTTGGTTTCTATCTGTTTTCTTTTTCTTTCTTGTTTTCTTATTCGTGTTCTCGTATACGTGTCCCTTCGTGTCCACTATTTTCTTCCATAGCTTCTACTCGGTATTGAACAAGACACAAACTTGGATAGGAGAACGTGTGTGGGCTCTCTTATAGCCACCATCATCATCATCATCATCATCATCATTGGTACTGTCAACCGGTCTGGAATTCAAATTCGAAATATCCCAGCTGTCTCGAGATATCAATTTTATTTAAATATCTGTCTAGTTTAGAAATAGCCAAACATTGTTAGGAGAATTTATCTTCTTCTACTCCTTATCAATCATTCTTTATAATAATAACAATTTTATAAATAAATACTCGTAATTAAGAGGAAAATAATTGATATAGTGTGTAAGTTTATCTTAACTCATTTGAGACCACTTTTGCACACCCTGTGTCATACTAAGCTATTATCAGTTATTTTGAGTAAAGTATTCATCGAGATAAGATTTTTTTTTCTATAAATAATATCTTTGATGTATAAAAAAAAACAAAATTTGGAATTTTAAAGTTGGCAATATAATAAAAAAAAGAAAAAAGAAATAGCTCCTAAGAACCGTTGTCTCGAATGGTTTAAGTAAAAAAAGTTTCGTTGGTTAATGACAACAACAAGAATAAAACACTTAATTGTTAATTTATTACATTATAAAAAAAGAAGGAAAGTATAAAATGATGATATTAAAAAAATAAAAAATAAAATAAAAGTCACACAAAGCATAAAAAACCATTCGATGAGTTTTATCTCATTAGCTGTGACTCATGCACGTTACACGTGTAATATACGAAATAACGTAATTTACGAAGAAAAGATGAGACGAGACAAGATGAAAGATGTAAATATGAGAGATATAAAAGAAAAAGAAAGAAAGAGAGAGAGAGAGAGAAAATTCTCGTCATATATTTCACGAGAATCGAACGAGCCTTGTGTGTAAGCTCGAGGCAAAACACTTACGAGCTTTAACACGGACCCCTCTCGCACGAAGGTTTGCGACTGGAATGGAATAAAATCCCGTTAGTCAGAAAGAGAGAGAAAGAGTTGGGTTCGATGTTAGGGAAATAAATGAGACGAATCGTTTATTTTCGCGACTATTACACGAAACTCATCTAGCATTGGATAGTTGTTACATTTCGTTTCGATGAAATTCGTTGAGTTTTGCTATTTTATCCAAGGTAGGAAAGAAGTTTTCGTACAGGACGATTTCAAACGATTGAGAGAGATAGAAATACACGGAAAATACGAGAGAAAGAGAAAGAGATAGAAAAAGAGGAAAGAGAAAGAGAAAAGAGGAAATGAGGTGTGATCGAAGGTGCGAGAGTTTGCACGCGAGCAGAAAGCGAATGGAACTCGATGAAAAGCATTCCTCTGACTCCTCTGATTGGAAGTCAATGTCATCGATTCGTGTTACAAGTGAGAGAGAAGAGAGAAAGAGAAAGAGAGAGAAAGGAAATAGCGACCTACATTCAGAAATGAAACGATCTATCGATCAAATCAATCTTCTGATTTATTTTTGTTTGTTTTTTTTGCCAAAAAAATATATATTTCTACAATGTTTCTATAATTTCTAACTTATTTTTGTAGTTATTATTATTATTATTATTATTTATTAGTTATTATTTCTAATTAATTACTTAATATTTCTTCTTAAGTTCGTATAATTAATTAAATGATAAATAATTATTATAAATGTAAATTTTAAAAGGAAATATATACTTGTATGATTTATAAATATATCTAATATATATTATTTCTAGTTAATTTCTAAATATTTCTTTTCACGTTAATGTAATTAATTAAATGATAATTATATTTAAAAGAGAATATATATTTGTATGATCTATCAATAGAATGAATCTTTTGATTTTTGTTATTTTGTTTATCAATAAACTATTTCTACAATGTTTCTATAATTTGTACGAAATTATTTCTTCTTACCTTCGTGTAACTAATTAAACTATAATTATATTTAAAAGGGAATATATATATACACTTGCATATCTTAATTATATTGAAAATAATTTGCTAAGAGAATAATTATGTTCGTTCGATTGCTACTTCGTTCTATTTAATGAATTGCATTTCGAAGTAATTCCAAATACTTGTTTATATATTTTAATTGACTTTGTTCTCATAGGTTTATCTAGATTAAAATCGTTTTTACAAAGATATAATATAGTTACGTAAAGCCTGAGTATTGCGAGATACGAAATTCCGAGATCGTTCTAATGATTAAACTTAAAGAAAAAAAAAATGATTTGTTGTTTTTTTTTTCTTTTATAAAAGAAAACGGGAATGTTGAAAAATGAAAGTGGAAGTAAGAACGTGCGAACCTATTTTGTTAGCCTATCAGCCTGTTACTTGCAAAGCGAAAGGCAACTAGATGAAAGAGAAGTATTCTATAAATTCGCTTTCGTTACCGGTCAATGTTAATTGACGAAAAAACGAGCAAAAGAAAAAGAAATAGAAATATATGAAAGAAATAGAGAAAGAGAGAGAATAATATCCTCGTTAAAACTGAACACTTTAAGTAGTGGGTAACCATAATAGCAACAGGATAAGGATATTACGACAATCAAGTTGTACGCGAAGAAGTTGATGCTTGAAAGAAAGCAATGTACTACTAACAAGACTCCTTATACATTGGCGTAGACTATTACTTGAAATTAAATCTGTTTCTTGAATTTCTAGTAGAATACTAGTAAACTTTTTTTCTCTTACACAAAACGAGTAAACGAATTACAATAACTTTTGGAAATGAAATATTTTTGATATATTAACACTATAGGTAGAGTAGTATCATTAATTAAGATCATTTGTGTTTATTTATTTAACAAAATTGTAAATATATAATATCAACGAAGAAATATGAAAAATTGATTGAATAAAATGTGAAGAAAAATGTAAAAATTGAAATGTCGGTGATAATTAGTTTCTTCAATTGTTTACTCTTTTATTATGATCCTGTCACACACACTAAATATTACTAAATATTATTATAATAATTAATTATAATAATTATATAATAATATAAAATATAATTATAATAAAATTATATATACATACACTAAATATTACTAAATATTATTATATATATACTCTAATATACTTGCAGGAACAAGTAACTGAACAAGATGCTAGTAATTTCCATTGGCATTGATTCGTTACAATCAATAAATTGTAATCGTAAATACAAATATTAAATACTAATACACATTAATACAATATACATAATAAAACTAAAATAAAGAAAATAATTTCTAAATTAGAAATCTTATAAATCTTCAGATGCTAGAGATAATATTAAAATAAAGAGATAGAAAGGGAAAAAAAAGGGACAGATGAAGAGAAAAAGAATGGAAAAGAGATAATTTCGAGAGGTGAGAAAGAAGAAGAAGTAGAAGAAGAAGAAGAAGAAAAATAAGAAAAGGTATGAGAAAGACGACCAGAAAACGGGCAACCTTTATCTAATTAGTTCCCTCCTTCGAGTATCATGAAACCGGAGCACCGACTGACTCCAAACTCTGAACTCGTAAACGGTTACGTCTTCGAGGTTAAAAGGACGCCTTTTTCTTCTATTTCTCTTTCTCTATCTCTTATTCTATCTTTTAGAGTTTCTACCCGAAGGGTGCTTCGGGCTAATTGTCGTCCTCTTGCCTAGGCAAACGATAAATTCTACCGGCGGCTGCACGCCGATTTTACCGGCTCTCGAATGTCCTTAAGAGATGAACACAGTGAAAGACGAAGAGAAGAGAAAAGGTAAGAAAAGGAATGTGTGTAACAGACAAAGAGAAAGATCAAGAGAAAGAGAGAAAGAAAAATAAAAGGTGTTAGAAGTGCTATCCTCTCGACGTCTTTCCAACACACCTACACACTACCATCCCCGCCAGTTTCATTCTGATCCAGCAAATGGACGTTAACTCGACATTCACGGAAACGACTGTCGGTGGAAGAACGATTTCGACTAACAAGCTGCAAAGCTGAAACCCTTTTTCGCGCTAGAACGAATGTCTTCTCTATTTCTCTCTTTCTATCTAACACACATCCACATCCACACATATATATATAGTCTTTCTATACGAAGCCAGTTACCCGTTCCGTATTTCTCACCGTTCTTGAGAACTCCATACGTGATTCTTGATGACGCTTTCTAGAAGCGAGGTTCTAGTCTCATTAAACTACGTTACCTTCATCTCTTGGCACTAATATTCGTCACCCGTGTGCGGTGTGCTAAAACTTTTGTTATATATATGTATATAGAGTAGGATATTCCGGCCACGCGTTGCTGTGGTTTTATTATAAAACGTTGATTTTTAATATAATTTTAAACTATTTAATGTTCAATCAAATTAATATTCACTAATAATTTTTGGAACTTCAAATTAGGCATAAAACAACATACAATTTTTAACATATATAATATATAATATGTAATATGTGTAATATATAAATGAAAACACACACACACACAGAAAATAATACTACAATTAGAATGGAATACAAAAAGTAATAATAAACGATAAAAATATAAAAAGTAAGAACGAACAGAAGAGAGGAAAAGAGAATGAGTGGAAGGAAGAAGGAGAATGATTTATAAAGAGAAGACAGAGAAGGATAGAAATTATCGAAACGACGAATAGTATGAGTTAACGGATATACACAAGTATTTGATATTAGGACTAGGCGTCAATGATATATGCTTCCTCTTATGCCATTAGATGATTCTTCATACGACGACCCTAATGTTTTTCAAACGTCTAATGTCACAAGATGAAAAAGTTTGCTCTTTAAGAGACCCTATTCCCTTTTACTCTTCTTTCCACGTTTCATTTTTCTTTCCTTTCTCTATCTCTATGTGTGTGTGTGTGTGTGTGTGTGTGTGCATACTCTAGGGTTTATTTTATCATAGAATTCGATAATATACTTGTTAAAAGATACGTACGTGTTTATTTTAATTGATCATTTCTTATGTAGATATACATATGAATGTGTATGAATGTGTATGACATTTTACGAATGAAATATACAAATTGAATAATTAGAAATATAATATAATCTCTCTCTCTCTCTCTCTCTCTCTCTCGGCAATAATAATTAATAAAACAAGGGGAATATACGTTTTATAAATAATTATGAAACAATCGAAATGAAAGAATAACACGGGTTTTATTGTACTCGTAGTTCCATGTTATATTTCGACGATGGGATAAAAAAATCATTTTAAAAACATTGTTTTTCCTTTTTTTTTCTTTTTTTTTTTTTTGTCATTTCCTCGTCGATAGCATATCCTACTGAATGAAACAGTAAAATCTCGAATTTTAATTTGTCGATATTCTCGTCACGCTATTTTTCATCGTACATGTATATATCTATATATATGTATGTGCATAGAGTTGGAAACACAGCGATACATTTTCACGACAATTCGCACATTTGTAAACAGCGTTATTATTTTGGCAGCTAAATGGTAAGCGACAATCTTCTGGTTCATATTGTTTCGACAAAATTTAACAAGACTCGTTACAATTGCGTTATCGTTCGAAATGTCACGAAAAAATGAACGCGATAAAAATTTGCAAACTAAAAAAAAAAAAAGAAGAAAAAAAAGAAACATTTGGAAAATATTTATCGACAATCGGAGGTAATAAAAAATAACAAAAAAAAAAAAAAAAAAAAAAAAAAAAAAACAAGGAGAACAAAAAAAGCAATTAAAATTTACATTTTAGTACGTTAAATCATTATAAATACGAATACACAAAATAGAACATAAAGCATTTGCATAGAAAACGATTGCAAACTCTTTCATACAGTTCTTTCCAAATTTTTTATATAATTGTTTTATAATACAAATATTTAATAATTATAAAACAAATTGTCAACAATCGATAACTTTCTAAATTATTATTTTATTACATTCTAGTCAAACTAAACGAAATAATGATAAAGAAAACTTAGAAGAATACAAACTGTGTATGGGGTTTCGTATCTATATTTAAAAATAATTTTTTTATTAACTCCAAAGTAGTCAAAAACGTGCCGCCAAAGAAAAAAGGGCGATCTCGTTGTAGGGACGAAATAACTCGAATGAAGAGGAAGAGAAATAGGAGCGAATAAGAGAGGAGGAGAAAGAAAGGTCGGTGTCATCTGCTTCGTATGACAAATGTCTACGACAGCTAAGAAATGGATGAGTGCCACCTCCTCTCATACATCACGTAGATAATTATATTATTTTTATTTCGTTCCTGTGTATATTTATAGATAAAGATATGATTGCTAATGTATGTGTGAACGCGTAAAATAATGCATTGTCATTTCGATCAATCAACTTTTTCCATTTTCATTTTTATACTTTCCTTACAATCTTGAATGTAAATATAATACTCGAGTAATAATTTAAATGAATTTTTTCTTCATAAAATCGTTCAATGCATTTCTTTTCTTTTGTTCATTTTATATTTTTGTATATATATATACATATAACTCTGAAATAATTGAATATTAATACAGTGCCATTTACTGCAACCGTGTGGTTTTGTTATAAAACGTTAATTTTTAATATAATTCTAAACTAATTAATGTTAAGTCAAATTAATATTTACTAATAATTTTTTGGGAATTCAAATTAATTATAAAACAACACACAAAATAATACCACAATTGTAAATTGAATACATAAAATAATAATGCTCGAAATAATAGAATTGTAATAGAGCACCATCTATTGAATTCATACAGAACCTAGAAATTTACATAACCTTAAAATAATATACAGAATTATATATAATATAAATACTAGATTAAATATATTAAAGAAGAACACTCTCTCTCTAAAACTAACATGGTTAACTTTAAATATATATATATGTATATGTGGTGCAAGAATAAACCTACGTTACATTTTTAAACTTGTTCCTCGAGTATTAAATTTAATCCTGCCTATCCCAAGTTGATCCCATATTACCTAAGTCAATTAATGAAAAACTTTTTTTAAACAATTCTATGTATAAAGACCTTATCTCACCTGTCACGATGTCAAATTTCAACGACTCTTTCTCTCTGTCTTTTTTATTTTTCAAGAATAAAATAAAACGTTAAAGAGAGAATAAAGGAGAGGTCGAAAAGTTACGAGCATTAAATGACCGTTTTCGCGGGGTCACGACAAAAGGGTCCATTTTTTTTTACGATTCGTTATACAGATGAATCGACAACGTGGGTCACACAATTACTTAGAATGGAAAAGGAAATGGCGGGGCTCTCTCGGACTTACTACTACTACTACTACTATTCTCTTTTTCTAGTCGTAATTCGTAGCTGAAAGTGCATTTAAACATCGATCAACGACGACGACTTCACGGAGGAGACCTCCGAGTAGCCCATTGTCGTGGCCTGATGTGCACGTTGATTCACGGATTGTCGAGGCCACTCGTAAGGTACTTAACATAGGGCTCTTAAAAGTCCTACCCTTTAGTAAAGCAAACTTTACTGCATGCCAACCAATTCTTATACCACTTCGATTTTTAAATACATTTTTATTTTAAGTATATTTTCTTTTTATTCGATCGAGATATGTTTCATACAATTCACAATAAAAATTGTAATAAACAAATATTTCCTATGAGATATTATTACACATACGTATTTTATATTAAAAAAAAAAAAAAATACATAAATAAACAAAAATATAATAAACATTTTGCGTAATATTTCGCAATGAAATATTATTTTATTTTATTTTATTTTCAAATCGTAATAAAAAAATATTAACTACGATATTACGACGAATATATTATGTTTCATATTAAAAGAAAAAGAAAAATTAAACATTTTGTAGCATCCCAAAATGTAAAAATGTTTTATTTATTTATTTGATTTTATTTTAAAACCCTGATGATCATGATGATGATACTAAATTTAAAATACATTCAATTTTTTGTTCAATAAACGATCGTAACAAGAATCACTTTGACAGCAATAGAATTGATAATAAAAAGAAAATTAAGGTCATTCAATAGGTTTTAAAAAATTAAAGGAACACTTTTATAGTGTTACGATCTTTCTCATAGTTAGTTCGAGAAATCCGTAAATTCTTTTTACCCTCTCTTTTTTTACTTTTTTACTTCTAACTCCTCGTCTAACTTGGGATTGTAACTCGGAGGACGGCTGAAAGACGTTGAATCGATCTTCTTCTTCGTTTTTCCGTCGTCGTCGTCGTCTCCTCGAGTCCGAAACTTCCTTCCTTCCTTCCTTCCTTTCTCCTTCCCTTCCACCCTTCTTTCGTTGGTAGCATCGAGAGCGACTTAACGAGGAAACTTCGAGGTAAAATCGCGGAAGTGTTGCCCCTTTTGCACCGCATTTAAGGATAAACTCGTCCTTAATGGTACTTTATAATTCCAAGAAGGCTCGACGTACTTCCGAACGGAGGTGCTATGCAATAACGAACGTTACATAAACTTAAAACCACCCCCCACCACCCCCACCCTTTAACCTTTCCTTTCTTACTTCCTTCTTCTCATTCCACTTTACTCCTATCACTTCACTTCCATGTCGCTATCTTTAACCTTTGCTTATTTTTTTTTTATTAACTTCTACGAGAGTCATTCACGCAAATGGTTTATTTTTCAATTTTTAATCGTTAAACAAAACAAAATAAACAAACAAAAATTTCAACGTATCGATAGCTTCTTAATTAAACGAATTTATTACGATACAAATTGGATAACAAAACAAAAATAGATTAATTGTAACAAGTAATGGACGGAGGACTATGAAGAGAGGAAAAAAACCTCACCTCCTCCCACCTCACCCACCAAAAAAAAACAATAAAAAGAAGAATAATGTAATCTCCGGGAAAAACAAAGTGCGATATCATGGTGGTGGGGGAGATGGGGGTGCCCCTTTCGGGGGTTTTTTCGTTTAGTTTTGCTTTGTTTCGTTTTTTATTATTTTGTTTGATTTTATTTTATTTTTGTTTTATTTTCATGGATACGCGCGTTACGTCCACCTGAGCTAACAGAAAAGCTACATCAATGTCGAGATCGATTGCTCCTCTCGTTCTGCAACTCGGTATATATATGTGTGTGTGTGTGTGCGTAGGTAGGTAGGATACCGATATTCAATTAATCATTTCGATTCATATCGCGGGGTTTTAGCATGCGACAAAAGCTCGAATCGATGGATACTGGCGAGGCGTGATGGAACGAAGCATAGAACACAATACGTTTTACCAGCGACGAAAATTTCTCTCAACAAAAGCCACGCGCGCGGCCTGCTTTTTCTATCCCTGTCCCCAACAAACCCCAACCCAACTCCCCACCCTAGCTACTACTCCCCCAATCCCCCCTTGCGACCCCTTTCACCCTCACTCTTTATCTCTTTTATCTCTTTCTCTTTCTATGAGACCACAGAAAAGTCGAAATGCGACACTGGTTCACCTCGTGCGTAAACCACATCGATAACAATCGTACGTGTGATTTGTGTAAACGTGTGTGCTTCCATACGTGTGAGTGGATATATATGTGTGTCTGAGTGTGGGCGCACGTGAAAGAGGATGATTCGACCCGCCACGGGACCAATTCAAAATTAGCAAGTCAAAGAGGGATGCTTTCTCGTCGTTTGTCGGTTCTACTCGTACCTCGGACACAACAGGTATATAATGTTATACACTAGGGAATTATTTTCGATCTTTTCTCGTAAAAGAGTCCAGGTTATATGTCATCTAAGTATATACATAATATTATATATACACTAGTATTATACATTTCAAAACGATGTTGCAAATTGAAGAGTACGATTACGATTTTTGACTGGTATATAATAATATCAAATGCATATATTATCATAAACGTTTGAAAATATCTTTTATTTTTTATTATTAAAAATAAAAGAAAATATAAATTTTTAAAAATGCAGCAGCAACAGTAGCAGTACCAGAAAAGAAACACTAAGAAAATAGGTCCAGCAAATGTGAAAAAGAATAAAATATAAAATGAAGTTTCTTTTTTGATTTACTCATAGAAAAAAAAAAAATAAAGAAAATTTCAACTGAAATTGTTCTGAAATTTATACAGAAACGAAGAGTGTAAGATAAGAGAAAGAAAAGGAATTTGCACGTGAGGGCATCAATAATAATCTTAGGGAGCAGCAGGAACAGCAAACATCAAGGACCAAAAACGAATCATCATACAGGCATGAGGGAAAGAAGGTATAGGGGCGGGACGAGTGAGGGGAAGGGCCAATTCGAAATTAGCAAGTCAAAGAGAGGGATACTTTCGTTTTCTCTCTTCTTCTCTCTCCTCTCGGCATTTCTCGCGGATAATGTGTACCTATGTCGCGTCGAAATGATGGTTTTTTGGTTGAGCAGCTTAATCCCATCGTCCTCACCAAATTGCTAGGCTTGTCGTCGTCCACCAACCAACCAACCAACCAACCAGGTCTGCCGTTCGCGACTCCCAAGCCCCGTTGTAATTTGTAAGTACTCATCCTCCTTTACCTCTTCTTTTCTTCTTCTTTCTCATCTCCCACTTTAATTCTATCCTCTTTTCCCCCCTTTTTCTATTAAACGTCACGAATCACACCCTTTTATTTTGTCATCCTATTTCCCATAACGATTTATACTTTCTATCTTTGTCTCTTTCTATCAAATAAAATTACTGAATCCCCTCTCTTCCTCATACTCGTTCGTTTAACTTATTGTTCACTCTTTCTCTCTCTCTGTCTCTACTGTTTTTATTATTAGGGTAAATTTATAAATTCGTAAGTTTATTGTGTTGTTTCAGTTTGTGCAATTTGTTTTGTTGTTGTTGGAATTTAATAAAATTATTTTAAGTGTGGAAGTGAGATATTAATTTCAAAAACGCATAAATTATTGTATTGTTTCAATTAGTGTAATTTGTTTATTTTTTTTTTTTGTTAGAATTTAATAATATTTTAATAAAATTATTTTTTTTTTCAGTGTACAAGTGAAATATTAGGTTCCTACATTTATTGTGTTGTTTCAGTTAGCGTAATTTTTTTTTGAAATTCAATAAAATTACTTTACATGTGCAAGTGAGATATTAAGTTCATGGGTTTATTGTATTGTTTCAGTTAATGCACAATTTGTTTTTTTTTTTTGTAATTAAACAAAATTACTATACCTGTCCCAGTATAATATTAATTTAGAAAATGCACGAACTATTGATTCACTCTAATATTTTACGAGTCAAAATTATAGATCGTATCCGTTATACCGAAACCTCGTACAATCAACTGTATCCCCCCATAAACATTTTCTTTATCTATTAGCATTCTTTTCCATGATCATTATTGATGTCTCAGTCGTTGTTCGTGGCACGAAGTTACAAGTTGAGAGAAATTATCTCTTTCTCTTTCTACCATTGGAAGGCAATTAACGAACGTCACGAAACCCAGCTGCTGCCTCCTTGATAAACCCATAGGCCTGTGGGCGTGACACTTCTCCTACCCTTTTTCCCTTCTTTTTCTCTCACCCCTCCTTTTCATTCGTTCAGTATTTCCGTTTCTTTCTCTTTCTTTCTTAATGCATCACTAAAATCATCCTTCGTTAAAGGTGTTGAGAGAATGTCGTAAAACGTCATACACGGTCCGCCCTTTTCTTAATTGGATTAATGCTTCCCCCTTTATTTTTTTTATTTTTTATTTTTTTTCTCGAATCTCAATTCAAAAAACCCTAATAATCCTCTCGGATAGTTTGTTTTCAATATATAAAACGAACAGTATATAAATCTTCCTCTCTTCCTTCCCCACCCTTTTTAAGTCGATTAAAATACACGCTGGAAAATGTTTTATTTAAACGCTTTGAAATACAAAAATACATATATATGTATATGTATATGTATTTCAAGTTTAATCCGTATAATTTTCAACGAACGATTGATTCAGTGTTATAAACGTAGAGAAATTTAATCCCTAGAGAGTATATATATAGTTTTGTGTGTTTAGATATCGATTGATTTAGTTAACGACACACACACGTCGTTGGGTCTACCACCAACAATAACGTCATCATACGTTCTCTGTTTAATAATTAATGATAATGTCCGTACTGTTGAAAATCACTGTGAGGAATTAATCGTACTCAAGCTTATACGACGACACATATTACCTAGCGTCCATCTAATCAAGCACATAAACAGGTAACAACAATCGTTGTTTAGACCACTAGTAAACCTGAGAGCTTTGATCTTCTCGCAAAATGTTAAACCTGCCTCTCTCTCTCTCTCTGTTCTGGTAATTAGAGAAATCGATTGGGTACCAATCAATTTAATCTTATTTCTAATCAATCGATATATATATATATATATATCGATACATGATATTAAATACATTTAAATACATAATATAGATATTAATTTATTATTAATAAATTATATATTAAAAATGTATATTATTTAAATATATATTAAATATATAATATAGTTAATATATGTTAATATATATTAATTATTATTTCTATATATTGTATATTAAATAATATTTAATAAATAATATATTATTAAATATACTAAATTTATATATAATATATAAAATAAATTAAATTTAATATATATTATAAAAATATATATTTATAAAACCCTATGATATAAATCCTATAACATATCCTATATACATATATATATATATATTAGTACACATACAAGTGACGTTAAACGTAATAATAAATATTTCGTAATAGCGAATTAATTTAATCATATCAATAATAAAAAAATAAAAAAATATAGTAAGATAAAACAAATGTTAATAAAAATATTATTGGTACTATAATTTAAAACAAAATTTCTACACAGACGGTTAAATAGTTTCCTACTAGGGTGCAAACAAGTGTTTCGGAGTTTATTCCGGATTAGGATAATTGGGCTTTGGGAACGAGCTAGAGAAAGAGAGAGAGAGAGAGAGAGAGAGAGAGAGAGAGAGAGAGAGAGAGAGATGGAGACAACGGTGAGAAGGGGAGGAAAAAGAGAGGGATTGTCACACCCAGCGGCCCGTTAATTCTACCAACGATCTAGATTTTGCTAATTGGTATTATCGAGGCTTTACCTGGCTAATTATATTAATTTACGCATCGGTCAACTCGTGGTCGTCGTTGTTGCGGACGAAAACATTTTCATCCGGATTTCTATCCAAAATCCCTTCTTTTTTTTTTACATTTACACGTATCATCGTCACATCATTCGTTATACTATCAATTTTTAATATCTTTGTTCAAAAAATATCAATAAATAAAAATTAAAAATCAAATTAAAAAAATCAAAATCTTACTGAATGATAAATTGGTGGAGGTGAATAGAAGAAAATCAAAAGGTGTAAGAAAATAATATGTATATATATATGTATATGTATATATCAAACTTTCTCAAGTTTTATCGCATATTCATTATGCAGTCCGTTTTTTGGGTACTTCCAAAAGGTAGGAATGAGGTCATTCGTTATTTTGACTGGAATACCGTACTTGGCACGTATCGCATTGGGGTCGCAATACTATCCGCAGAGGTGAAAAACTTTCGCGGATATAACCGGCAATCGTGGGCGGAAACGCTAAGAAATACGTGATTCGTTTGTGGTAAGAGTGCACATTGGGATGCTCATACACATAAGTGTTCACATTTTCTAAGCGTACGGTTAAACGTTAGTAGTAATACTACCTTTACCTTTTCATAGCATAGTCGAGGTGAAATAACGTATTAAAATACTAATCATGACGAGTATATACGAATTTATGTATACGTTTGTATATATGTGTATATGTAGATGTTTTTAATAGAAAAGATTTACTAGGTTTACAAGTTGATTATAAAGTTCTAACATTAGAACCGAGGAAAGGATATTTTGCACGAGTGTAAAGAAAATTCTATCTCTCGGTTGTTTAATAGCAAGAATTCCTATCGTATTTAATAATATTCAAGATGAAGTTAAAAGAAAATATGATTTAGGTTTGAAATGAAATTAGATTGTGACCTCAATCCCTCGTAAATCTATGAATGAAACTCGTTATAGAAATGATCGTCATACGTAAAATATGAAAAATAAAAAAAAAATAACAGATTTTAATAATAAATTAAATAATTTTACATCTTAGGAAACGTGAAATGAGAAAAATAAATATAATAAATGTCGCATGAAAAGAAAAAAAAATGTTCAAATAAATAAATCAAAATCAGATATGTATTCTTCATTTTCTTTTGATTCTACTTGTACGTGTAAGAAAATCTACGTGTTACTTTTCTCATATGATAAAACCACGAGAGTTTTTGCACGTTTAGAGAAGAAGTAGTATACCGAAGAGATTGGTATCTCGTATGGTTCGCGAAGCCAAGTAGTATTCACGTGGGTAGAGAAATTCTCTCTTGGCCAACGTGAGAGGTCGTCTGACTATTAGATATCGACCTTTACCGTAGATAGTAGCTCTTATCTATTGGATTATTTAGACCTTGTTCTATGACTGTTAAAAATTCTATGAAAATTCTCATATCACGTAATTCTGTCAATTTTCTAATCGAAATTGTTATAAATATCTGTTAGAATGTATTTCTATCGATTTTACAGTTACAGTTAGAAGAATAAATTGATTCTAAATTTTAACTAAGTTCAACAAAGTTAGATACAAATTGTATAGTTCTTACGATAATTATTTTTTTATTGGAAATGTTGTATATTATTTTAATCGTAAAATGAAAAAATTATTAACCCTGTCATGCATTTGTTTGGGTAAATAGGCAACATGACGTTCTGATACGTCATTGAAACTGAGAGACGAGATTTAATTATAGTTTATTCTGGTTTATTTCAAAGTAATAAGTTATATATGTATATATATATTTATATATTTTATATTATTATATATTTTGTATATTATTATAATATTAAATATTATATTTAATATTAATTTAAATTATTATAACATTTCAAAAGTAATTTTCAAATAAAATGTGTACCCATTCCATAGGGTTAAATTATAACATAAAATATAAATTATAAATTGTAACTATCGAATTGAAGCCAAATTCATTCGTATAACATTTTTATTTTCTAAATATCCCTAAAATAAAAAAATAAAACCCTTTTCTTTCGACTAGTATTTTCGTTTATAGTCGAGTCACGACATTCTCAAGACACAAACTCACTCAAGAGAAGGGTGTTCGTTTAAAATTCAGGAAAAGAATAGGAAGAAGAGTAGGAGTAGGAGTAGGAGGAGGAGAAGGAGGAAAGACAGTGTTGAAAAAGAGAGTACGAAAAGATAGTGAGTTGTATATATATATATATATAAATGTTGTCAACGAGTAATACCACCGGGTAAGGAAAGGAACGTCTCGAGCGAGGAAAGGGCTGCCGCCGTTGTGTCGAAATATCCATAAAATAGTCGGACTAGAAAATTTGAAAGGAGTCGAGAGGAAGAAGAAGAAGAAGAAGACGAAGGAGTAGGAGGAGGAGGAGGAGGTGGTAAAGGAAGGGATGGAAAAGTCGACGGATTGTTTTCGTGTGGAAAACAGACGGCCCAGGATTGAAAAAGAGAAAGAGAAAGAGAAAGATAAAATGAAGGAAGAAAAAAAACAAGGAAAAAAGAAAGAGAAGTGTTCGAGCATTCTACGATTTTCATGTAAAGAAAATAAAAGAAAAATAAGAGGAAAAGGGAATGAGAAGTAAAAATGGGCAAAGGTGTGTATGTATGTGTATCTATGTGTCTAAGGTGTAGGTGTTTTATGAAAGAAAGGAAAAAAAAGAAACAAAAATAGAAAGAAAGAGAGAAAACGCGACCAAGAAGAGGATGTGTGTGAGTGTGTGTGTGTGTGTGTTTGTTTCTTGGACTGGACGACGAAACTGAAACGAAGAAGAAAAGCTTTTCGAGAAGCTTAAAGGTGATAGGTCGGTAAAAGATCTTTTGCCTTAGGACAAGCAAGATTTTTTTATTTTTTGCTTATAACACTTGGCCTCGTTGTTTTATTTTTAATTTTGTTTATTTTTATTTATTTTTTGTATGTATCTTTGCAGACTATTTCTTTCTTGATTCTTCTTCTTTACCTTTTTCCTTCACACATACACACACATCGTTCTTTCTCTTTCTTTCCTATCTTTTCCTCTCAACGACAATCTTTTCTCACTTTACAAAAGAAGCCATTTCTCGGGTTATGGAAATTCGGGGTTTCGACCGTGAGTGAAAAACTTTAGTAAATCGATAAGACATACACACACACACACACATGCATACACACATATCACGTTATTGCTAAAAGATCGTCTACTATGTTATATTCGTTTTATATTCAATATATATGTGTATATATCGTTATTTTATATCTACGAAAATGACTATGTCAACTTTTACATACCCCCGAATTTCATCGTCGAGCTTGGACACGTAAAAAAAAAAACGTAAAAGTACTCGAATACATTTTTTCTTTGTTTTTTTTTTTTAATATTATCAAAATAAACTTTAATTCATAGATTGAAAAAAAAAATCGAACCATTTCGCTACACTAATTTATTTAAAGTACCCACAATTTCGTATTTAATTTATAAATTAAAATACCGTATAGAAATACGAAAATTTCAATTAGAAACAACTTTAAAGTAAGGGATACCCCTATTCGATGGAAATAAAAATTAAAAATAATCACAAGTAGTATACCGTGTTATCAAATATAACTTCGTTTGATTACATATAACCAATAATTATTAAAATATTAATATTATCAATACCATCGAAAGATCAATCGTTGTAATGCACGTTTTAACCCATTACCTGCCAATGGCCTTTTTTGGAAAACATATTTAAATTAGTTTTTTATCTTTAATAACTGCAACTTCAGAATGAAATATATTCATTAAAATTATGAGAATGTACACCTCGTGTTTCATGTAAATATTACAAATTGTCATTATTTTATTATAAATCAAATAATTAATGATATAAAATAATTTTTATAATTAAATAAAAAAAAAGAACAAAAAAACTATTGTTGTAAAAATAGTTCTATTTGGTTAGCATGAATATCAGTGTACATATAATTTCTATAAATTAAATTTAATTTAAATAAATTAATTTTCTTTGCATTTTCGTATTGTGAAGGGTCATGGGTTAAAATATCCTAACTGAGAATCCACCTAACTACAGCTGCTTTACTGTCAATGTAAAAATGATTGATTATCATAGTATTCTCTTCGTTATCGAACATAGAGCTAACTAAAATCAACGAGACGGTGCTATAAAAATGACATAGTGATCTCGATAATATCGCCATTGTACGTTTTTGGTTTACGATGACCTGACAGAAAGATAGGGAGAGAAGAGAAAGAGAAAGAGAGAAAAGGAAAGAGAGAGAGAGAGAGAAAGGGCGCATGCGCCCAATGTGTGTGGTACCTGCGGTTACGTGTGCACAAACGCATCCAACACAAACCGTCGGTATTTATACAGGACATATTTGTGTTTATGATTAGGCAAATTCACGCGAAACGTTCGTCCAGACTAACACCGATAAGAATGCGATTACACGTAAAGGAATTATGCATACAAGAAAATAAAAAGGAAAGTAATGGAATGTCTAGACGATTGGTAAATAAATAAATTCATTGAAAGAGAGAAAAATGTTAATTTAAAAAAATGAAAATTAAAATGTAAATGTTAAATAAGAATTAAATGTTAATTAAAAAAAATGAAAATGAAAATGTAAATGTTAAATAAGAATTAAATGTTAATTAAAACAAATGAAAATGAAAATGTAAATGTTTCAATGAGAATTAAATATTAATTAATTAATAAATAATAAATATGAAGAATAATATTATATTACATTATGAATGACACATACATGAATACATACATGATTATTATACTAACTATGAATAAATTGAACAAAGAAAAAAAAATTATGAGAAAAAGAAAGTATTCATAGTTGTAACGAAATAATCATTTTTATCTTTTTGAGTGTAAATATTTGTATAAAAAAAAAAAAAGATTAAATATATTTATATAAAAATGAGCAGTATTGAACAAACATGACTATATATTTATGATTATTATACTAACTATGAATAAATTGAATAATACACAAAAATTATCACAAAGAGAGTATGAATAATTGTAACGAAATAGCATTTTTATCTTATTTATATTAAATATTTGTGTAAGAAAAAAAAAGATTATATTTGTATAAAAATGGATAGTATCGCAAACAATCGAATATTTATCAATTTATAGATCTATATTTTAATCTTATCGCATTTGTAAAGAAAACTATTCCTATTTACTCAAATTCTCCGATTATACTGTAAAAGTAAAAATCCTCTTGAAAGGAAATACTTTCTCATAAACATTTCATCGACTTACGAAAATGTCTTATCGAGAATGGTAAGTAAAAAGGAAAAACCACGGGAAGTAGGAGAAGAAAGTCTCATCTGCGCGTTTTTCATTTCCTGGGAACGCGTGACGAAGAGAAATATCTCGTTCGAAGTTTGGCAAAGGAAAAAACAAAGAAAAAAAAAACATCAGCTGAAATGGAAAAAGAAAATTAAAGAAAAGAAGACGAGACAGAGAGAGAGAGAGAGAGAGAGAGAGAGAAAGAGAAAAGGAGAAACTACGAAAGGAGAGGAAAAAAAAAAGAGAATACCAAAATGCATTTCGATTCTTGGAAGGGGAAAGAAAAAAAAGGACCAAAAAGGACGCTCCAATTCATTTCTAGCTATAAAGATAGAAGGATTCTTGTCTCGGAAGGAAGGAAATCATTTTTGTCTCTATCCTTTTACCATACATACCCCTACATCTACCCTACCCTACCCTACCCTGTTTTTTTACTTTTTTTTTCTATCTTTCGATCTTTCATTCTTTTCTTGCAGATGTTGTACGAAAATGAAATATCCAAATTTAATAATAATAATAATAAAAATTTATACGCACATATATCGAGTTAGAGGAGGGTGCTAAGAGATGATGATATATATATATATATATATAGGTTTATAATATTATTAAAATACTATATATAAATTTTATATTATTATACTGCCTATATATTTAATAATACCCATTATTATAATACCTATATGTATATATAACAATACTATATACCTATATACCTAGATATATAGTTAATTTTATAGTTTATAATATTCTATATTCTATTTTATATATATATATATATATATATTATTTTATAATTATATTTTATAATATTATATTTATTTATGTAGTTTATATTTATTATATGATAGCTTATATTATTATATAATACTTATTAATATTAATTATTAATTAAATATCAAATTATAATATTTACTATAAAGTAATTTTTATTATTTATTATATATGTATAATAAATTATAGTTTACGTTAAACGTTTCTGCTTGGTCAAAAGTTTCCAAAAGAATCTTGTAGGAATTTAATTCATATGGGTTTTCTAACAATTACTTTATCGTGCATCATTTCCGCGTCAGGGTTGCGTCAGGGTTGCGTTAATTTTTTAGCAGCTTGAGTTTAAACGACGACGACTACGAAGACGAAGACGACGATTCCTTTCGAAGGAGATACGCTCGTGAATTCGTCCAAAGATTTACAGAGGTTTTACTACTACTCGTACGATTTTTCCTCTTTTTTTTTTTTTTATTCTCTTTCTCGATATTGTTGAGAAAAAATAAAGGGGAAAAAAAGATAAAATAAAATAGAGAAAGAAAGAAAGAGAAGAAGAAGAAGAAGAAGAAATAGAAGAAGAAACGAAATGGACGAGGTGAACCATCGCGAAGTGCCGCGTAAAGAGTTTCTCGTTCCTAAACTTTTCTTATTTCCGGCTGACGCGAAAACGACATGACAATGCTCTTAAATTTTTCTCTCTACCTTTTTTTTGCCGAACACTGGACACACACATACATATAGATGGATACATATAGGGATTACAAAATTTTCTTTGACCCATCGACGAAAATGGTTCCGGTTCTTTTTTACGTCAATATTTATTATTATACTTTCAATAATTTTTTATTTTACTTTATTTTATTTCTTTCTTTCTTTCTTTTAAATATGATTAAGAATTAATCCAAAAATTGGTGATTTATTCGTCGAAATAATATACTTCCGTATATTTGTATTTTTCTTTTCTTTATATATATATATTTATATATCTACTTTTTATTTTAAATTATATAATATATATATATATATATATATAAATATAATAAATTGAATATTTATATTTAATATCTCTTATTTATTATATATGATATTTTTTATGTGTATTATATATTATATAAAATAATTTAATATATAATATAATATAATAATATAATAAAATATTCTATAATATTATATTAAACAATAACAATATTTTTATATTAAAAAATAAAATAATCTAATAATATAATATATCTAATAAAATAATCTATAAAATATATATATTTTTTTAAATAATATCGATCGAGTTTCAATAAAACCCGCGAAATTCGAATAATCGTTATTCACGCGTTATCGCGTAAAATAAATTTGTGAAACTACCCAAAAAATTCGATAAGTGGTACGAATCACGAGAAATGAAAAATGGTGGTATACAAAAAAGAAAAAAAGAGAGAAGAGAGAGAGAAAAAAATTAGTTTTAAAATAATACGTAAATGTAGAGAACACGTGAACAAAATTTATATTACATTTAACATAAATTATTTGATATATATATAATATTATTTTATTTTATATAATTAATGTTTAACAAGGAATAAATATTAGTCTAACAAATAATCAAAATAAATAGAACTATTTAAACACAGATATGACTCGGAATTGGAATTTTAGAAAAGGTTACATGTTTCTTCTTCCATCTCATTCTCTCTCTCTCTCCCTCTCTCTCTCTTTCTCTTTCTTTCTCTCTCTTTCTCTTTTTAGTCATATTCTTAACTTTCCTTTGAATTTAACAACGAACGAGCAAAACTATTTCGTCTAAAACGTATTCATCTTATGAGAGAACTTCGGTCAAACGTTGATGTAAAAGAGAGAATGAAATAGAGAAAGAGAAGAAATAACTAAAGAGAGTGAGTGAGTGAGTGAGAGAGAGAGTGAGTGAGTGAGAGAGAGAGAGAGAGAGAGAGAGTAAAAGACGAATAGAAGGAATTTCGAGGAAGCAAACGATAAAGCGCAAATCTGCACTGAGTCTTACGATCATCTCTTTCGAGCAATCGTCGTTCCTGGATCTCTTCACCCTTTTACCCTTTACCCCGAGCCCTTTGACCATCTACTTCCATCGGACGGAAGCGAACACGAGAGAGATCGACGTCCGATATTATCAAAGAGATTACGAAACTGGACCTCTCGAACTCTTTCTCTCTCGATCGTGAATTCTATCTTTCTTTACGAGAGAGAGAGAGAGAGAAGAGAGAGAGAGAGAGAGAGAAAGAGAAAGAGAAAGAGAGAAAGGTCGATTCGTGAGAGTTCGATTCAAATCAGAGCAAGTGCTCGTCCATGTTCTCGATCATTCTTGTTAGGGATGATAAAAAGAACAAACCTCGGCTATGAGAATAAAGCTCTGAAAAGAGCTCAATAAAAAAAGGGGTAAAAAGATATAAAAAGATGAATAAAAATAAAAAATAGAAAGCAACACTTACCACTTGCTAGGAAGAAGCGCTTTCGCGTTTTTGCCGCTGGTTTTTAACAATCGACTATCTTCTGTCCTTCGGTCCCTTTATTTTCTTTCTTCTCTTAATGTGGTCTTCTTCCCTTTCGTCGGATAATTCCAACGTTGAAAAGTTTCTTCAACCCACGTTCTTCTATTTTTCTTGTTGATCTCTCTCTCTCTCTCTCTCTTTCTTCTCTTTTTCTTCTTCTGCTTGTTTTCTTTACCCTTTTTTTTATATATTTTTTTCTTTACTTTTAACCCTTTAGACGAGATCTCACGCTGTAGCACACACTGGTTGTTTTATCGTCACTGTCACACGCGAAAAATGGAAAATGAAGAAGAAAAATAATATCAACAGCAACAACAATAACAATAACACGGACGACCAAAAAAAAATGGAAAACGCACGCACAAAAGGTTGAGAACTAATAAAGTAATATATCTATCCTTGTTAGAAAGAAAGTAAGTGTCCTTAGTTGAGTGTTAGATATATATCAATTTTACAACTTCTTCTTCTTCTTCTTTTCTCGTACACTTATGAAAGAAAACCACCTTTTTTGATTTACTTAGGGGTTCGAGGTTTGAATTCTTCTCAATCACGTTTACGATCTTCGTTAAACAGCTCAACAAAAATCAACACGATTCTTCAATCGATTTCTTTTAACATTTGTGTCTTAAACGAGGACCCATAAAAAACACCTCGTAATAGTCTTCGGTTAATAAATCGGCACACGCGTAAAAAAACTGGTCAATACCAAAAATGATTCTCAAACACTTTGTTCCTTCTTCTTATCTTTCTCTCTTTCTATATTTCACTTTTGTATTTTTCTCTTACACACACACACTTCGAAAAAAAGAACATTTATTATTCAACGATATAATATATGAGAAAAATAATTACACGAAATGTGTAATATTTTGTTTACTAGTTTATCTATAAAAAAAAAATGATCTTTTATCAGATAAATTCTCGTCGTTTGAAACGAGATGAATAATCATGTGTTATTTATTCTTCCATGTAACGAAGTTGAAATAAAAAAAAAACTTAAACAACACAATTAGTAAGAGAGAGATAGGTAGTATACACGATTAAAAAAAAGATACACCGACTAAATAGAACTTTGAGAACTACCGAAACTTCGAACTTTGAACTTTGAACAACGAACGAGAACGAGGAACGACGAAAACAGTACGACGACACACGAGCGAACCGCACGGCACGGCTCTCGCCTGTGAACTGAACACCCGTCACGACCTGAGGCCGGGACTCGACTGATTTCTCCCTAGGATACCCCCACCCCAGCCCAAACTAACTTCCCGCCCCACCGCCCTAGGATCCAGCGCGCCACGCGCGCGCGAGCGCTCGACCCTAGAAGGAGCACACCAACCAAACCAAACCAACCAACCAACCCAACCAACCAACCCCTCGTCCACTGATTCCCCTTCCTTCCCCTTCAACACCGTATCCCACCAACTTCGTACTCGTTCCCTTGCCCCTCTTTTTTTCTATTCCCCCTTTCCGAACTATCATACTCTTCCTACTACCTTTTCTCCTTCTATTTCTATTTCTTTCTCAAACCATCATCCCTCTCTTTCTATCTTCTTCTTCTTCTCTCCTACCTTTTCTAACTCACACCATTTTACGATCTTTCATCCTTTTCTAAAGCTCAGCACGTATCCAACCGCCTAACACCGACTCCTTCTTCCTTTTCTATCGTACCGTACCGTACCCTGCCACCGGTTTCTTCGACACCCATCTTCCCTTTCCTCTTCCAACTTTGTACCCTCCCTCCTTCTCCTTAGAAATGCCACGAGACATCCCCCTTTTTACCCAAGGACTTTCCGGATCTCCGATCTTCTTCTTCTCTTCCTCTCCTTCTTCCCGATTCACCACCGTCATCTCCATCCGCACGCGCTTCCTTCAGAAATATTTCGATGCCCGTTCAAACGATCTTCCTTTTGGGCTCTCTACCCCCACACACACTCATATCTCTCTCTCTCACTCTCATTCTTCATCCCACCTTTCTAACTTCTCACCCTCTTCTCGTCGAGTTTTCACTTACGTTCGGTACAGCCACATATTCAACACCACCACCACCAGCACCACCACTATCTAGGGACTCGTTTCGTTTCTTTACGATTTGCTCTCACCGAGAAGTGAGATTCGTAGAAAACTTGATGCTAAAGAAAGAAAGAAAGAAAGAAAGAAAGGAAAAAAAAGAATATAAAAAGAAAGAATCTTTTTATCATATGACGCTGGATCAAAGCGCTCCTTGACCCTTTATCTTCTAAACCTGACTCCTTTTTCTTATCTATACAAGTTTTCCTTTCAATCCTTTTTTTTTTAATTTTATTTTTATTTTTTCATTTATATTCGTCAAATATTAATTATTTCACGGTATTTTTCCGTACTTTCGTTTCTAACGAGTCTTATTTATCAAAAAAGAAAAAAATAATCAAAAGGATATAACTATATAGAAGAAGATCCTTTGGAACGACAGGGAGAAAAAAAGAAGGAATAGAAAATGAAATTAAAGGTTTAAAAAAAGAAAAAAGGAAACCGTATCTTTTTATTATCATTATCTCTACACGGGGTTCATTGAATCGTAGGGTAGGAACGTTACCTAGAGAGACAGAGTTAGGAGAGAAAACGAGAGAGAGAGAGAGAGAGAGAGTGAGAGAGAGAGGGTCTTTCAGTGATACGGTCGAACAGAGCCGAGGGTTGCTCGCTTTAAGTGAGACCTAGTTTCTCGAGTTTTTGCGCTGATACATGTTGACCCTTTAAAGCGACGTACCGTGACACTGCTGTTCGACCTTTTCTACATGTATTATCTCCAAGAATATATTTTTAGAATCACGTTAAGTCTCACTTTAGGGTTGTAATAAGTATGAGAGTACCAATTCGATATGACAACTTCAAATCATCATCAAATCATCAGTTTTAATATTCCCCCTTTAATGATGCATTCTGTGCGTATATGCATCATCCCACTCTTTCACACTTGCACACTCACGCATACATTTGACATGTATCGTTGAAATGATAAATATTTCCACCTTTCTAGAGATTAATTATAACGCAAGAATTACATTGGCTCCGTTGGTACACTGTTCGTTTATATTTGCTCGATAAATACCGATTGTAATTCCGACCCTACTACGGGTTTTACACGTTGACCCGTTCGTTTCGGTTATATTCGTACTTTTCAAAGATGAGTATACTCGTCGAACTCTCTCTCTATCAGTCCATTATCATCGAGACTACCCCTACCTCCTGTTTTTCATTCGGGTTGCCAAATTTCTCCCCGATTTTGTCACGAACATGAATTTAGTTAACGTCGTACTTTACCTTTTGCGAAAGAGTCATTATCGTTTGAAAATTATGAACGAAGGGGTGTGGTGGTAAACTCGTTCAAGTACAGTTATTGTATTTGTTATCAAAACGACATACGCGCGTACGAAAGAAGAAAATGAATAATTTCAAGTAGTGTCACGTATCGATCGATTTACACACGGTTGAAATAAATTTTCAATCGATTCTTGTTAACATTTGAAAAGAAGAAAATTCTATCTCTTACTATCTATCTCTTTTTATCTATCTATCTATGCATAGATCTGAAAGAAGAGAATTCATCGATAAGAAGAAGAAAAAAAAACGATCTCATACTATTTCACATTCTTATCCTTATGCGAACGAATTTGCGATTCGAGTTCTTATATCGTACCCCGGAGGGTAAGATATTTCTTCGTAGAAGGGATGCTGTATCAACCAACCTACCTACCAACCAGTCTCTCGAATTTCAGTGAACTTCGAAGCTGGATAGATGTTGCAATCTAGATGTAGTTATTTCAAAGAAGCCCGAAAGCTCTCTCTCTCTCTCTCTCTCTCTCTCTGCTAACACGTACGTGGAGAAACGGATAAACTTAATGCGTGAATCAAGTTGGTTTTAGTTACTCTATCTATCTCTCTCTCTCTCTCTCTATCCATCTTTCGTTTTCCCTCACCACCTCTTCTTCTCTCTTAGTTCCTACCAGATTCCCATAATTTTCACAGTGACACACCCGCATAGCGCGATTCCAGACAATTAACCGGCTTGAATATGCAAATCTACGGTTTGCTGCTTCGAGACACACCGCTGTTGTGTTCTATGCGTATCCACTTATTTCGAAAGGAGTTTTAGAATCTAGAACGAGCATTCTATTCGAGTCGACTCATCGTCGATCACAGGTACGAACGATAGAAAGATATATACATTCACACAAATATATACATTCACACAAATATATATATATATATTGTACATGTCGATTCTCGAGAGAGAGTTTCTCACCTAGTCTTTCGAACAAATACAAACTACGATTTTGCTCGTGTTTAAAGACAAAGTTGTACGAAATACTATACGTCTTTATTTGGTTAACGTAGTCTAAATTACCTTTGAACTTTCTACTGCAATTTAGATTATGAAACTTTATTCTAATCCGATCGCTGTTTCTTCGAACATCGAACAATTTTATTTTAGTAAATGGATGCTATCCGAATCAAAGGTCGATACGTTTATGTATAGATATAGGTATATTTATAAATATATAATGGATTTTATATTATTAGATATTTAATGGAAACGTGACAAAGAAATTTGTACGTGGTTTTTTATAAAATAAAACGAATTCAACTAAGCTTTTCTAAATATATATAAGATGTAAGTAAGAAAGAGAGAGAGAGAGAGAGAGAGAGAGAGAGAGAGAGAGAGAGTAAATATGAACGTGTTTGTTTACAAATAGATGCATTTCTAACTTTATCTCAACAACAGGATATTCAAACTCATAAACACATTCGAAACTTTTAATAAAACTCCTTAATTTCTGTCACAATTTGACTACCACACATTCTTCCTATTCCATAAGATTCTCGTCAGTTAGTCAAACAACATAAAAGGAGAGAGAAAGAGAGATAGATATCGAACAGGAAAATAAAAGTCCAAGAGATAAACTCATATATAATAGAATTTTCGATATATTTGTCTCTCGTCTAAAAAATTCACGTTAATGGCACAACGGAAAGTTTGATTTTTTTTTTGTCTACGTTCCAAAAATAGGAGACACGTAATTCATGATCGATGGGTTACATGACGGTACTCTTGGGATTCGATGGAATTAACGTAACAAATTGATAGAATACTTTGGTTCAGGTGAATCCATTTTTTTTTCACCTTTCCAAGACCCTTGACGTCTCGATTTGTTTTGAAATATTAACTCGTTTCAACTCATGTAAATTTCATTTAACAATCATCGAAATAATAATAAGAAGAAGAAGAGTCCTGTTCAAATATGATTCGAAGTGTTGGTGAGTTGACGTAAGTCGAAAACATTGCCGATTATAATTTCGTCATGAACATTATTGCGTTAGACGTGAAATTTTGATGTCTCGTCGTTGGATAATAAGATGATCGTAAAAACGTCGATGATCTCAAAGCAGAAATATTTAATAATGTGACTGTGAACGTGTGTGTCAAAGTAATAGAAGATAAAAACACATTTTCGACAAAATATTTAACGGGAATAAGGGAATAAACTTTTTATGTGTTTTTCGTGCATCAAAAATACCCTTAAAAATGGTATCTACGTATGTACGTATATTTCTAAATATTTGCTATAAAAAATTATTTTCTCTAGAACTTCTAAAATAAATTTTTTTCTATCGTATATTTGTATATATTTATAATATATAATACTATATAATAATATTTTAATTATAATATAATATGATTTATATATTATATATATATATATATAAATATTATTTATATTATTATTATTTTACTTATATTTAATATAATTATTATTAAATATTATATATTTAATTAATTTAATTTATTAATATATATATTATTATATTATATTATATTATATATTGTATATATGTTCTATTACATATATATTGTATATATATTTTTGTTATATTCTATTCTACATATTTATATTTTCTTTTCCTTTTTTTTTTTTTTACATGCGTGTACAAACGTAGTACAAAAGAAATATAAAAAGTAATTGAAATATAAAATCCTTGATATCATCAATAGTACGCAAAGGTAAGTAATAATATTTTATTTTACCTGGAATACGTAACAAGTACGTAATATTGAATAAGCGTAATCTTACATTAGTGTTATACTGAAAGCAAGTGTGTATGTGTGTATATGAGCTGTACGTTATTAATATTTTTCTTCCTTCTTATTCTACTTTGCCACCGATACCTACTACCATACTTATTTGTGGCTTATGAAAATTTTAATCCTTGTAAATCATTGGTTATGGAACAAATGTAAATTACGATTATTACCAAGTTTATGACACTGGTGGAGGGGGTCTAAGAGCACCACCATAATCCTACTGTCATGCCGTAAAAGCGAAAGTAAGGGAATTGCAATAAGTACGAGTTTTACGATCTCTCGATCACTGATTTTACGTCTGCGTAGGATTCAAGGACAAGCATAGAAGATAAAAAGAGAAAGAAAGAAAAGAAAAGGATAAAAAAGGGGGCCACCAGCACTGACTGATTTTGCTCGCCGTACCTCGTTCCCCCTCTCCTTCTCCCCAACCCCCCATTGTGTTTCAGTCGTCGTAAAAGATAAATTCCATTGAATTATTTTATTGACGAGATATATCTCATCTGCAATGAATGTTATTTAAATGTATAACATAGACCGAGCGTATAATTTTGTTATATTCTTCACGCATACCAATGTACAAATATATCCAGGACTACCAAGGTCGAGAATCAAAAAAGGAGTTTAAGTATTTGGAAATGTCCTTGAGTAGTTAACAATGACTACAACGAATACCCATCAAACGGCGTAACTAACGTGACTTCACAAAAAATCGTTATTGCTATGGTTAAAACGATAATCGTTTGAAATGGTCGTTAATAACAGATGTCCTTCGAAAAATAACGTTTAGGTTTTCAACACGAAATAGTAGAAAATACATAGGAAAAAAAAAAGAAAAAATAGAAGAAAAGGGAAGACCTAAAAAAAGGACAAAAAAAAAAGATTCAAAAAATGTGTTTTCACTCTCTCTTTCTCTCTCTCTCTCTCTCTCTCAATCTCTTTTAGGTAGTTGGACATTAACATTTAGCGTGAAACTGTTAGCAACTCGAGTAGAAGAATTTTATTCGTCCTTTAAACATTTTCTCTCAAAGTTGACATTAAAACTAGTAAGATATCTCCCTCTCTCTCTCTCTCTCTCTCTCTCTTTCTCTCTCGTTCTCAAAGTCGAACATAAAACGTATAAGGAATGGGGTCTTTTCTCGTGCAAGACGAGAAAACGTAATTACTATGGCAGGTAGTAACTCAACGGAAGATGAACACGTCCATCGTCGTCTACGACTGTTCCGTTTCCCTTCCTTTATCGTATTCTCTCTCTCTCTCTCTCTCTCTCTCTCTTTATTCTTATTTCTTTCTCTCGAATGTTCTGTCTTCATCCTATTCGAGAGTAGAAAATTTTCCTTCTTTTCTTTTCTATTTTTTTTTCCCCCATTGCTTCGTCCCGTTCTCTCATCAACGTCTCGGTTCTTTTCGACCTCGTGTTAGCAAAAGAAAAAGAAAAAAAACAGAGAAAATGGGAATGAAAGAGGGTGAGAAACACGGTATGGTTCCGTGGTTTTGGTCTCGTTGGGCTACCACAGATCTGACCGCTTGTTCGGACACCTTCTTCTTTGGGTTCCCCACTCCACCTTCTACCCCCACTCTAACTAGCCCTTCTTCTTCTTCCCATAGTTTATTTTCGATTCTCACTAGTATCCATTAGAACAACCTTAGGATACTTTTGTACCTAAAAAACGTATTCATATTATGCTCATATATATACATATATATATATATATATATATATATGTATATGTTTCGAAGATAGATAGGTTTGTAAGATATCTGTAAAGCTAACGCTTGTTAGCTTTCAATTTTTATTTATGTTTTCTTTTAGTGTTATTCCTAATTGTGTTGACTTAAAGAATTTGTATCATTTTTTTTCTTTCTATCTTTATTTTTTCTTTCCTTTTTTTTTGTATTATATTATCGTATTGTGATACTAATGATCTAACGGTAATTAATTTAACTTTGATATTAAATAAAATTATTATTATTATTATATGAAGAATGAATGTGAAGATTAATAAGCGTGACAATAAAACGTCATAGGAAACATTAATCGAATTCTTTAGCGTACGATTTATTAGAACATTTATCAATATGCTTAATTAACGTTCGAGAGGAATTAAAAAATAAAAAGAAGAAAGAAGAAAGAAAAAAGAAAAAACAAGGAAAATGAACGTCACGTTTCTACGAGAGAGAGAGAGAGAGAGAGAGAGAGAGAGAGAGAGAGAAAAGAAAGAGAAAGAAAGAAAGAAATAAAAATTGGAATAAATTAGAAAATATTTTTCCGTACGATATGGCTTATCTATCCTAGACTTATTAAAATTAATCGAATTCTTTGCGTATATATATTACAGACATAGAATAATCTTAACTTATAATTAATAATTATAAACTAATCTTATAATATTATAGAATAATAGAATAATAATAGAAATAAAGTAAAGTATATTATTATAATTAAATAATTAATAATAAAATTAGGTATAATATATTTTAAAAGATGTTATTACCAGCTAAAGCCACTATAGTGGAGTGTCCCTAATGTAAAATGTGACATTCTCGAAATCCACTACAGTTGCACGTCCTACTGGAAGATGTAACATTCGTAAAAACCACCATATTGCCGCATCCTACTGAAACATATTATCCGCAAAAGCCACTATAATGGCTCGTAGTACCTGAAAGATTAAAAAAACTATTTATACAAAAAAAAGAAGTCTTATCTCGACGAATACTTTACTGAAAATAACTCAGTAATAGCTCACAGTATGATTGCACACACATACACACACGATTTGCAAGTTGGTTTCGAACGTGTTAAAACGTCATTTGTTAGTGGCTACTTTGTTGTAACAACCCTAGAAAATCCTACAGACGACGACGAGGATTTCGACGATGACGACGAATTCGAATACGAGACAAGGTTTCGGTTATTTTCATCAAACACATGGAAAAACTTTGACCAGGATTGGTTCATACTTTGCTACTGTTACTGTGTGTGTGTGTATATATATATTCGGTATCTACTAAAGTCTGCTACTTTGTTACTGGTACTTCAACGTCGAGCCCATCGTATAATTCCATTAGTTACTCGCATCGGCTCGCGTTCCCACGTTCGATAAGCGGATGTGTCGAATAGGATAGAAAAGAAGAGAGAAAAAGAAAGAAAGAGAGAAAGGTGGATAGAAAGAGATAAATAAAAAAAAAAGAGTAAGAGCAAAAGTAAGAAAGAAAAAGAAAGTGTGAGAGAGAGAGAGAGAGAGAGAAAGAGAGAGAGGAAAACGAGAATCGTTCAAAAACTTTCCCGATTACATCCACTTTGCGCGATTAGTATCATGAAAAGCTTTTGGTACCCTAGAGTTTCTTCTTCTTAGTTAGATGTACTTAGCCCTTCGTGAACTTTTCTTCCGATGCAGGGGAGGAGTCCGTAAGAGGACGGAGGACGTTCTTCTTACCTTTTCTCCAAGAGCACAGATAATGAAAGAAAAAGAAATTAAGAGAGAGAGAGAGAGAAAGAGAGAGAGAGAAAGAAAATAAAAGAAAAAAAAATGAAACGTTGAAACTAAGAACAACGTCAATGACAATTCCACTGTAGGAAAATCGAAAAATGAATATACATCGCGTCTCTTATAAAGTTAAATTAGTCATTACAAATCGTAGACACTGCGAGGAGTTGAAAAGGGGGTAGATTTTGTTCCTCGAGGCGACTGGACGTTATATTATACTTCATGATAATTTTCCCTCTGGTGTAATATTGTAAAATATTTCCAAGGAACGTTTCTAGTTGTACACGCGTATACATTTTCATTAAAGTTTTTTGATTCTGATTAAATGTAGATTCAAACGGTGAAATTATTTCTCAAAAAAAAAAAAATAATAATTGTAGTTTTGTTTTTTCTTTTTAAGTGATAATTTAATCATGCTATAAGAAAACAAAAAGATAACCAAAGTTGATATCGAGAAGATTGAAACATTGTAACTAGTAATACTAAAAATATTTCGAAATTGAAATTTGCAAAGTACACGTTGGTCACTGATGAAATAGAAACACTGATTATAAAGAAAAATTACAAAACTAAACTTGTAAATCAATTTTCTAATTTTTTGCAATAAAAAAAAAGGAAAATTGTAATCATTCAACCAATTTAAAATACTATGAGTAAAAATAATACTCAGTTAATTTTTTAAAATTGACTGTATTTATTTATATTACTATTTATTTATATATTTCTTCATTTTCAAACATAGAATATAAAAATTAGAATTTACTTAATTATGTAACTAAAATAATTAAACGAATGTTCACGGTTTGACAAATTTTTAAATTTAATTTTGATAAAATATAAAATATAAAATATAAAATATTTTAAAAAATTATTGATAATATTCCAATCTTGTTAATCGCAAAATCACTGTATTTTGAGATTATTGTCATAATTGACCGAAATCGCATAGTTGATACGATATTAAATTGTATAACTATAATAGTTAAAAGAATATTCACGGTTTAACAAATTTTTAAATTTAATTCTGATAAAAAATAAAAAAAAAATTATTAACAATATTTCAATCCTATCAATCTCAAGATCACTCTATTTAGAAATTATTGCCATAATTGACCGACACCGCATAGTTGATATAATGATATCACGAAGAGATTCGAAGGGATGATCCATAAACGACATAGAAACCGCTTGTCTAAGGCGAAAATGTTTATCCCTAGGAGTCGTGAGATTTGGAATGGTGCCACTTTGGTTTACATACATGTACCAACACCGTTGAACAGTCGTCATTCGTATTTCGTGCCACATTTTCCACGATTTACACTCGAGATTGCATTACACAATCTCGAACGTTGTGTTCAAAAGCTTCAGAAAGAACCAGAATATTGTTATTCCGTGTCCTACGATCTTTTATCTTATCAGTTTTTCTATCTTTATTACATTTTTGTTTTTCTCTTCTTTTTTATATTTAAAGACAATTTTTTAACGAGATTTTATTTTATCTCGAAACAAGAACAAAAATGACATTCTATAATATAATTTGTATTTTAATTAATCTTTAAAATATGAATTATTTTTCAGTTTTTTCTTTTTTTATTATTCATTTTCTTTTCTTTTCTATTTAAATTTGCATACCGTTGACCTATTTTTTCTACTCGTATTCTTTGAAAAAAAAAAGAGGAGAGATAAAGATAGAGAGAAGTGCATTAACATGATTGATAAATATTAATATTCGTGATGATACCTTAAGTCAAGTTCAAATTTAAGGGTTTACGAAACTTCTACGAAATGAAAATGATTGCTACAAAATGAATCAACATTTATGATAATTAAAAATGAGACATTACGATGCATGCCACTTATAATCATTAGAAGAAAAAAAAAAACCAAAGCTATCAAGATTTTTATTTCATAAAATTACATTTGAAGATTTAAAGTTTTTCACCGATGGAAAACGAAACGTCGAATGGGTCTTTAAAATTTAACACTTTAAACACTTTGGTTTGAAACTGCGATCGGTAGTAAAGTAAATTTGCATAAAATTACCAATTTCATTCGAATGAATAAGCACACACTGTTTACCAAACTTCTCCCATTTAAATCCATTTGTCAAGGTACTCGCTATAGAAACTCATTAATATGTTGTTTGGAAAACACATGTTTCGTAACTATGAATATTACTATTATGAAAATAAAAAAAATTAAAAATTAAAATTAAAATAAAAAGAAAAGAAAATGAACATAAGGAAGGGCAAAATATTTTTCTAAGAATATTTTTTTATTAAATTAAACCAAAAATATTATTTTGTCGGGTGAATAAATTTAATTGTCAATAAAAATTAAAAATAAAACTAATCAAAAAAGAAAATGACAATAAAGAAGGGTAGAATATTTTTTAAAAAATATTTTCTTTGAGGGGAAATAAATTTGATTGACAATGAAAAAATGATAATAATAATAATAATAATAAAATATAAAAGAATAGATTATAAATACAAACAGAAATGTATGTTAAACTTTCTGATACGTTAGATAATTTTGGTAAATTCCACAGTCAGCTTGTTTAGTCGCATAGCGAACATTACGCACGTTCCCTTACGATCGATTTAACTTTACCAAACGTTCCAAATCACGATCTCTCTCTCTCTTTCTCTCTTTCTCTCTCTTTCTCTTTTTCTCTAATTCACCGGAAAAGCGCAAACATTCGATGCACGAATTGCAAAAATCTTTCAACGCGTTCTAATATTCTACCCACTTTAATCATGGCGAAGTAAAAGTAAGTAATCGTAGGAAGCATCGATTGAAATCTGGCATAAAGCCTTATAACACATACATGCATACATATACACACCTACATGCATACAAATACAAGTGTATATAATCGAACACAGACACATTCATGGGAATTTCTTCTCTTTTCCTTTTTCGTCAGACGAAAATTGTCTGCTGCGGAAATTTCTATGCGGCACACGTATTTACACATTTAGATACAACTTTGAGAGTATCTTTATTGATACTCTTTTGCCTTCGTTACATTTACGATGAAAAGGTTCGATAATAAGAACGGATTTTCTTATTTTTCCAGATTATCTATACAAACGGCATTTAGAATTTTCCATTTGCAAAAGAATACACACACAAATAAATTAATAATTAAATATATGCACGTTCTTTTTTCAATAATTCGTAATAGTAAATTTATACGAAATGTATTAACATTTAAATCGATTTTTAATATAAATTATTAATAATAATTATAAAAATAAATCGATTATTTACTTTTTTTAATATAAATTATTAATTAATTTTTTATAATTAATTATTAATTATAATTATATAAAAATAAATCTACTATTTATTCGATTTACATTCAAATACAATTATAATATTTTTTTATTTGCTACGATAATAAAAAAAATAAAGATTTTAATACTTCATTGGATAAGATAAGTCTCATGACTCTGACTCAACTCAATTCAATAAATTAAAGTATGTATAAAAAAAAAAAAGATAAAAATAAGATGGAGAGAGTATTATATGGAGAAGACATAATAGTATAGGGAAATTTCAATTACTCGCTCTAGGACGCAATATCTGCCAACATAAATATCGCATTGACAGCCTGGTAAATAGGGATTCATTGTAAAAACACGTAATGGCGAAGGGTCAAAGTCCCATCGTTACTAAAGGGCCGAATTCGTTCCTAGTATGAGAAACGACAGGAGTAACCCCTAAAAATACCCCAGGGGTGTCCTCGAAAATCTAAGGGACTACCACTACTAGTAAGAACGAGAGACCTTTAACGTTGGGAAAGAAAAAAAGGAAGGACAACGAAAGATGAAAAAAGAGAGTGAGAGAGAGAGAGAGTAGAGATAGGAAAGAGTAGAGAGGTAGAGATAAAACAAACTATGTTCGTTGTTCCTATTAAAACTACTGAAAATGGTTTTAACGTCCCTTCCATATAATCTCGTAAGTACGCGAGACCTCTTCTAGCGAATAAGGACTTTTCAAAGTTAAAACCTAGCCAAAAACAATGGTGAACGTAATTAAATTTTATCGTATTGTTGCCCACGAAGATGGAAGAAGCATTCTTACCGATTTAACAATGCCAGCTCGAAATGTCGATGAAAAGAGATGAACAGAGAGAGAGTGAGAGAGAGAGAGAGTATTTGTACAAAGCGCGTTCACCCGGCCGAGAAGTTAATTAACTTTCCTTTCGTTGTATTCTCTAGGTTGCTATATTCCACATTGTTATTAGTATTTCTAGTTTTTCAAATATGTGTGTATATTATATTTGTATATAAAAAGATACTCATTAACTCGTAGAAAAATGAATATTGTTTTGTTACTATATATATATATTCATTTAAAGGGGTTAAATAAATTTAAATAAAGAATGCAAAACTTGAACAATTCTGAAAGAAAAGAAAATAATCTTTCTTTCTTTCGATTGTGATCTTTTAAACGGAACGATTCTTATCAAAGTTCCGAAAATTTATGAATAAAATTTCAGAACAAAAATAGGTCGCGGTAAGACGAATAATAACAATTATTCTATTCTCGAAAACACCTTTAGTTAAGTATTGCATATAGGTGTGTATCGTAAATACTTATATACTACTGTATGTAATATTATTTGTAGAATATACGAGATACATCATGAACTAGTTATCTTTGTTCTTGTTCGCGAATCTTAATAGTACTTAAAGCACTACCACGATATAATATAACGACCTTGATTTACTTGAAACGTACCTACTTTTGTTAATTTGTAAAGTTGCAACAACCAACAAAACCTTACCGGAAGAACGAAGAGGTTTCTTTCTTAAAAACTAACTAATTACATTTATGCCATCGTTAAAATATCATTATCAATGTTTCTTCTCTCTCTTAGTATCTTTTTTAAAACGTGTTTCGTTAAATTCTCATTTCTGTAGATATACACTAAAAGCAGAAATTAGTTAATATCGTAACACATTGTATAATATTATTATTATAAACCGGAAAATTGAAATTTCTACTTTTTCATTTGTTATTATTGTACCTCCCCCTCTTTATTCTTATTCGTATACTCTTGTATGGACATTAACGAGAAAGCATACTCACTAACCCTCCTCCTCGTTAATGCAACTTTTAAATTGAACCCATATACTTGAAATATGAACCAACAAAAGTTCCTATAGGAGTCTATGAATATTAATATCCACGAAAATGAAAATACGCATAACGTTAATCAAGAAATATTATAACGATGATATCGAAAATTAGAAACGAGATCGTTAATCGTATAATTTTACGATACAGATGTGTAACATTTTTACGTATAGTTTCGTGTATTATTAAAAATAACAATTTTTAATGTAAAGGTAATAATGTGGTAAAAAATGAAATACAAGTATGGGACACGCGATCGTTATTACATTATAAGTTAAATATAGAAAGATATAATATAATGGATTAACAGCAGTAAAAGGATGATGAAGAAGATCCAATGTTTGAAGTTGACCGACAGGAGTTATAAAGATAAAATTCAAGAGTAGCAAAGGGAATCTCGAAGGAAAGAGGAAGTAGAAGAGGAGATCTCTTCTTTACAAAGCGGCCCGTTTCAAGTCAACCCTGACGTGCTTCGTTATGGAAACATTTACCTTTAGAGATAGTAATCTGATCGCTCCTTTTGCTTCTCATTCACGAAAAGAGAAACCTGCACACCTTCTTGGTCCTCATCTCCTTAATCTACTCTTTAAGCTATCGACACCATAAGCAAAAACAATGCTAAACGACTTCTGAATTAATACCTGCATTTAAACTGCATTCTGAGATTTCGTTTTATTTAATCTAAACATTCCAATCGCCTTTGTTAAAATTATCCTCCTCCTTCCCATGAAAATGTCGACTCATTGCAACTCAAAAATAAAAGATTTATCATTATGATCTGATTAGATTGAATATGAATGTATAATGTGAATAATTAATTATTACTAAGAGATTACAAAACAATCAACGATATCTCACATGTAACTATTAATAAATTCATATAAAAATTCTAGACTTGATAATAAAAGTCGACAATGAAAAAGTATCTAAGCTACCCGAAATAACCAAAGAATATCATAACAGGGAGGTCCCACACAAACCATACATATCTCAACGTTTATATGTGTATGTATATAACGTAAGGGGGTGTGCATATATCTCTGCTGATTTATCAAAAAACTTGCAGTATCCGGAAGTCCGAGGCCATTAATTTTCTCGAACGACTCTCATATCGAGAATACACACACATACATACTCACATACATATAAATATATAAAAGTATGTGTAAGACGATCGCAGAAGAAGCTTATCTACACATTGCCGTCACACATAGGAGGATATCTATTCGTGGAAAAATGTCGTAGTACCTATAGTACAGTCCTTCGTCTATGAGAACTTCTTAACCTCCATGGTAAGATCGAAAATATCGATGTGTGTACCATTTATCGGTTGACCTACTCATCCTTACGATAGAATCCAGTGCACGAGTCCGATTTCCCCTGTAACCCCCTGTTTTATTGGTGATGCCGAGGGCACGCACGAAGTCACACACACACACACACACATACACATACACGCATACATACTTCTACAAAGCGGTCGTTTCCTTTGTGAAAGGTTCTATTGTGAGCTATTGGTCCACGTAAACGAAATTGCCGAGGGCATGCCGTGCCCGCGCGAAGGGATCGAATACAAAAGGGAATATAGTGTTTGGGCGTGACTATCCGCGGAACGACGATTCGCCGTTGACTACGTTCGTTTTCACGCTACACTTCTTCAAAAACTGACCCCCCCCCTCAACCCCATCCCACCCTTTCCTCTTGGTTGACTTTTCCTAAAGATTTGACCAACCTCGTCATCTTTATCATCGTAGAGTAGTTCGTTCTCAACTAAACCCTTTTCCTCTCCCCTCCCCTTATTTTCTACCAATTTTTATTTTTCATCGGAAACGAGTATGACATTATACTTCGTTGACTGGTATCATCCACCGTTTGCAAATCATTTCGATACGTTGTATATCACCAGTGTGACGAAACTTGTACTTTTTATTTCTTTCATTATAGTTTTCATCTTTCCTTGTTTCACGCAAGATTAGGATGTTCGTTTGATTCGTTCTCGATTATACACACTCGTACATGTGTGTATACAGTACATAATCTTTGAAAGAAAATGACTTGGTTTAATATATTCGTCGTTGTGTAGTAATTAATGAAAAATCTTTATAAGTTTTGTCAAGCGTAAGAAATGGATTCAGATGTATATATATATATAGGTACGTTACGATTTGACATGCTCGCGAATCAAATGGAGTTTATTAATGGGTATAGGGTTCCTCAGAATTGCTTACCATCCAGCGGCTTTCTCCACCCTTTGCAAATTAATCACCGTGACGAAGTACGAAAAGCCTTTGCCAGAGGCAAAGATCCTCCTCCTTAAGGATCTTCCTACCTATCGAACTTAATCTCGAGGTAGATTAAGCTGGATCGAATTTACGGCCCTTTCCACTGTCGAACACATTGCCGAACGAATCATTTCTCAGAATTATTACTATTCTCTGATTAATTAGCAAAAAGAAAAAAAGTAATAAATAATTCATAATACGAAACAATTAATATATATTCGCAATTCGTTATAAATAATTTAATGTAAAAAAAAGAAACATAAAATTACATTTACATTTGTTTTAACACACCTTTTTTTTTTCAATTTGAATTTTAAATTTGATTATTACCTAGAAGATAATTCCTATTGTGTTTTAGAAAATTAACGAAATTTACTATGGACGAAGTTTATCTTTCAATATTGAATGAAATCAACAAAACGTGGGGTTCAGTTATAATAATTGTACTACGTATTTTATATGATAGAAATATACGTTATATTCTTTTTTCTTTTTCTTTAACATGTTCAAACTTAATTCGATGATTTTCCGAGCGAGCCAGCCAGCATAAGCATAAGCATAATGCATATGATGAACGGTGTCTATGTAAACTTTGGTAGAATACACGGAACAGGTAAGTAAGAGTGCTCGACTATGAAGTGAACACTCAAACATTACTACAAAGCTAATTCAGAATAGAAACACCAATGTTTGAATGAAATTAAACAGGATATAAATTTTGTTGGCAATTATTTCACAGATAATATCTCGTTTTCTTACATTTCATTGGATCTTACGTTGTTACATTAATTACATTATGAGATGTGCACCAAAAAACAACATCCAGTAAAATTGAGTGTAAATATAAAATATTAAAATAAAGAAATCTCTCTCTCTTCTTTCTTTAAACCGGACGTTTCATACTGTCGAATAATAAATAAACATCGGGATGGGGTTTTTTGTATTATAAAATATTTCCTAGTTATCTAAGAAACACGCGAAACAGACAATATTCGTTGTTTTCTTTCTCGTTCTCGACCCACATTCAACCTACCTGTGCTTACTTTATTAAATATTTCTCTAGCAGCTTTACGTTATCCGTACAAACACCACAAAAACGTTTAACTCCGTTCTTCTTTTATAAATATACATACCATTTCTAACTAATATGAGAATGTACGTAACTATATATATATGTTATATAAGTACATGAAAAGCTTCTTATCTTCGAATTAAATTTTCTAACATGGTTGAAGAAATTTTCAAAGAGAAAGTACAAACTCTTACTCTTCAAGATACCAACTAACACGCAAAATTTCCCTAAGGCTAGTTACGTCCTCGGTTCATCGAGTTATTATTAGTTTACGAGAAACGAGGAAACATTTTTTTTCTTCTTGTAAGAAAACTTTAAAGTATGATTATACGGATCGATGTAATAACTGATACACCTTATTGAAAAATAATTTTTCTTTTAACCAATCTACTGTTGATTTATCTAATTAAATAATATACTTAAAAACATGTAATTAATATTTTACGTAGGTTACTCATATGACGTAGGTTTTATTTAAATTTTCACGAACACCTTTAACTAGTTATCTCTTATTGAATAACATGGGTATAAAATATTAGCAAAAAAAAATAAAACTTTATTTATTATTATATATATATAATTACTTATTATTATTAATATAATTATATATTATTTATATTAACTTTATATATTATTATTTATTTAACATAATTACACAAATCAAATATTAATATTCTCAAATACATATATTACACATATGAATGATACTCACGTACGTATATTTTTATATTTTATACGTCATGACAAAAAAAAATAAAATAAAATAAAATAAAAAAGGAAAATTATACAACATAAGTGGATAAGTCCCAACTAGGTATGTACGATTTAACATCGGCCATTTTAAATGATAATTGATGTCGCGACGGATGGCACTCGACTGGTATTTAGTCCGAGAGAAGTCTCTAATTAAAACATCGTTTGCCAGAATTTTCGACGTTTATGTAGTGACAGGAAATTGCGGTTCTAGTACCAACGGTACTCTTTAACTCTTTAACTCTTTCTCTTTCTCTTTCTCTATCTCTCAATCCTACCTGGTTGATGGTAGTAGTCCCATACCTTCACTCCCCACCCTCATCCAGAATTTTCCTCTTACTCCATGGATTTGCGAAATATTCTGAATTATTTACTTTGACGGAAATTTACTGCATATTTAATGTAACTGCCCCTTCACCCTACCCCCCTACTACCCCAACACGCCTCCTACTGTATTCTGTTGGTAAGAGGGGGGAAAAGGGTACTGCTCGATCGACCACGATCATCCTTTGTTCAAAACTAACACAAGAGTATTAAAAATTTATCATCGTACTTCGTTGCCACTATCAATGGCTTCCCAAAACACAAGTACATATGAATTACACATTTTTCGACTATCCATTCCTATCCACGTGTGTAATTTTTTTTATTTATTAGAAGATAAAGAAAAACGAAATAATACCAACGTTTTAAACAAACAAATTCACGCGTGGTACTGCAACACGTTTTTACCATCAGGCCACGCGCCAGTTTATCTTCGTATTATTTTTTTTTTTTATGAAACACACGTTCAATTCATTTTCTTCCACTTTGACAAGAACGAATTCGGCATTTGGAAAATAACAAGATCGTAATAATAATTAAGACTCGTTAGAAAACTACGAAGAACAATAATTTTAAAATTATTTGAACGAACGAAGCTTAACGATGCTAGTTACAAAAGAAAAGTAATAATAAAGTAGTACAAAAATGGTAGAAATGAATACAAACGATTGTGAGCAAACTGGTAAATAATAAAAATCCATTGTGTGTATGTGTGTGGATCCCCCCTCTCCTCCAGGTAAGTATCCTAAACTTTGTTTAAAACACGCCATTTGATTCTTACCGGTGAGTAATACGAAACGACGGGAGGTATGAATCAGAATCAGTTGAAACCCCCTTCCCATTCCAACAAAATGAATGACAAGTCATTTGCGTGACGTATGTCGCTACACTCGTTTTCCCTTTCCCCCACCCCTTTTTCTCAACCATTTCCCTTTCATCTCTCCGCTACTCGTTCTTTTTCGACATTCATTCTTCATCGTTTCTCTGATACTCGATTATTCTTCTTTTGATCATTCTTCGTAATATTATAAATAGGTAAAAATATCACGAATTCCATCAGGTATACCTGAACCATTAAGAAAATCATTTGAAAACTATTCGACATCTCACGACCATTAGAGAAATTTTTTCTTACGTTTGAATAACTTCAGAAAAAGATGACTTGCAATTAGTTCGCATTCCTTCCTACCCCTTCTCCCCATACCACCCTTAGTTCATGGAATTTAGTCTATATCTTCTAACAATCTTCAATGTAATACAATACAAGTAAAAACGGAATACATGTATACATATGTATACATATGTATGTATGTATGTATGCATATGTGTATATGCAAGAACACGTGCTTTAGTTTCTTGGTAGCTTTAGTTCATACGTGCTTTCATATAAACTCGCGTTTAGAATAGCCCACGAATTTAAGCGGTATAATGTCAGGGTTCTACGGTGAATTATCATCGGCCAAGAGTCGAGAGATGCTTGGGGAAAATGCGTGACACACGGTGTCACGAAGCGACAGCGAAGGGGGGTGAACTGGAAAGAGCATTGCTGGAACGTTGTTTTCTCTCTCTCTCTTTCTCTCTCTCTCTCTCTCGTTGGCATAGTACGATGATAATGGTGATGCTGGTTTTGGGTAGACAGTACGAGGGTAATGCGAGTAACGTCGGGCATTGAATATTTAGAGTAGGAGATTCGTAGTTGAGCGACTTGAAAAGCAAGAAGCAAAAGAGAGAGAAAAAGAGAGAGAGGATGTAGTGGGAGTAAAAAGTGTAGATTCAGAGATAGACTGGAAACGGTGTTTGGCGAGTTTTCAATAATTCATGATTAGAATATACGCGTGACATTTTTCTTTCTATCTCTTTCTTTCTCTTTTTATCTTTGTCTCTCTCTCTTTATCTTCTATTTTCACGATTTGACGCGTGTGTAGCATTATATCTACTTCGAATTTTTCCATAATAATATACGGGAAATATACGCGTGCGTGTTATATATTTTACCCCCCTACTTGCAAATCTTCGTATACATTAATTAATAAAAAAAAAAAAAAAATAGGAAAATAAAAAGAATAGAAAATAATATGAAAAAGAAAAAATAAATAACAAAAAAAAAAAAGAAAAAAAATATGAAAATTTATAACTATACTGAGAAACACGAAACTAAACTCACACACGTGCATACGCACATACACTCACTCACGAAACTTTTTCTACGCACGTTATTTTATACAACGAGATTGTTGAAACCATTTTCTCTCTCGAATGAATCCATTAATACTAGATATATCCTTTTATTTTTATTTTTTTTTTCAAATAGAACAGCATAGATATCGATCTTTACTCCATAAAGTGAATGATAGTGGGCCGTTAATCTGCTTCTTCCGAATATTTCTCACCATATATGACAGGAAACTAGTACACAAACTAAAATAGTATATACACACCTACCTATCAACCCCATCCCTATTCCCCCATATTACATGGTTTCGGTGGTTTTAATCGATCAATGCGTACACTTAACACAGCACAGATTCATCGACTAGGATAAATGAATTTGACAGGGTTTGAAAAGCGTTGAGTCTCGGGTCCCGCGAGATCGATTAACCGGTGCCTTTAATGAAGCTTTTGTTTTTTTTTCCACTTTTTTTTTTATAGGTTGTCCCGAAGAGAATTCGTGGCACCGTTGCGATTTTCGACTTCATTCGTTTCCGAATGGTACCCCCTCTCTCCTTTCCTCCCTTTCTCCATGGTGCTAACACCACACCAGTAGCAGGAATACTACGATAATAAATTTTCGTCCGATTATCGATCGATCCTAGTACCCAAGTACTCGTAATACAGCATTCAACGATTATATATATATTATATATATATATGGATCGTTAAAATACAACATTCGCGTAATTTCGTAAAAGACTCGTTGAAAAAAAAAAGTAAAATAAAGAAAAGGAAGGAAGGAAGGAAGAGAAAAGTTGAAATAAAATAAATCCAAAAGGAAAGTGGGACAAAAAAAATAGAAAGAAAAAGGAAATAATAGAGAAACCACTACTGAAACTAACTATGAGTAACCGTGATAGAGATGTCAACTCGAACGAGAATGAAATCCGGGGATTTCTATTATTCTTTAAGTTACAGTACGATAATAACCCATCTCTCTCTCTCTCTCTCTCGTGAGAAACTATAAAAGAAAATTTCAATTTCCACTGTAATCTCTTAGCTTATCTCGCGAGAATGCCATGCGATACGATGCGAAGAGCAAAAGGAGTACAGTGAGAGAGTACAACTCTTTTCTATCCTTTACTGTGGGTGACCGAATATACTGTTATAATTTTTATTCCATGGAATTGAATCGAGATAAATGTCCGTCGTATATACCATACCATCATGTCGACTCTTTTCTTTCCTTTTTTTTTATTCACATCTTTCCGTTAAAAATACAGTAAGGAAAAAAACAGAGATAACTTGTACTTGAAAGTCTGCTAGTCTTGAAAATCTTTAAATGAGACTCAAGATGATACTTTCAGTAATAAAAGTAAAATATTCTTCTAATTTCGAGTTATACCTTATTGGTATTCTTTTACCTGAATCTGACCTATTCTATCAACCTATTAAAAAACTAATTTCTCTCCAAATCGTTTTTTAAGATTTATTATCCGCATATTTTCTTATTAACGTGTGTGTCCTATATTACTACAAATTTCTAAGAATAATAATAATAATAATAATAATAATAATAATAATTGCCACAAATACATAGAAATGAATTCTTAAAAGAAAGGAGCAAACGTGAAAATATAAACGGAGGAACGCACATTATTTTTTTTTTATAGATTTTTTACAACAAACTCTCCCCTTCCATCCCCATTTTTTGCTAAATTGAAAAAGTGAAATACGGCGGTTTTACATCGACCAGTTGGCATGTTTTATCTTTCTACCACGAATTTTACGAGATTCCCTTCTTTATAAAGCAAAATATGCTTGTGTGCGTTAGTAAGAGAGTTATCCTACGCATGGGTCAAAGAAGAAGAAGAAGAAGAAGAAGATAAAACAAAAGAGACAAAAAACTTGACCGATATCATAGAATACAACTAGGGAAACACTTGTCGCTAACTTATTCGATTCTACCTAAATTTGAATATAAAACACCCCAATGGTGAATAAATACCTTACGACAGAAGAGATATTTTTTCCAGACCAATAGGGTGACTGAGAATCCTCCCCTCTACTATTTTCTCTCCCCATGTAACAAAAAAAAAATGTCACACGAAATAAATATCGCAACAACCCCAAGAAAAAAGAAATATCGTCTATAACATCGAATGTCCCTTACGAAAATCTCTACAGTTTTTTTTTTTATTTCTATTTCCTTAACACATACACACACACACATATATACATGTGACGCAAAAGAATTGCAAGTAACGTGATGTGCATTACTACTATACGGGGTTATCCGGTACATTTAAATAATTGCAAATCCCTGTCGGTCGTTTTAGGTAGAAGATAATTTATATAGGAACCGATTCGTGACGGTGAAACACCCAACGACTCGATTTTTCTCACCGTAACGAATCTATCGTTGGTATTGGGTAGTAGAAAACTAGAATAGTACAAGATAAAAAAGGATCAAAATAGGATAGGATAGGATGATGGTGATGGTGACGGTGATGGTGGTGTACTACTACCGATAGCATTGGGTAGTTTCTACCCCCGTGTAGCTTTCTTTCATTGACATGAGGAAAGAGAGAGGGGGTTGAACTTAAACCCTGCAGTCTTTCCTACCATCCATCCTACCATCCATCCATCCATCCAACCCCGTGTTCGTTCGGTTGCTGTCGCCTTTCGCTTCAGCGCAAACCGCTTGTTATGATTGTCTCGACTTGCTACGAACGTACTACTACTCTTTGTTCAATCTTCCACTCAGGGCCGTACTTTGCAACAATCTCCCTCGGTTCATAGAGTTTTCCCCTTTTTTTTTATTCCTTTCATTTTTTTTCTATTTTCTATTTTATCTTTTCGGCATTTCTTCCTTTCTTTTTATTCGACGTCCGTTCGCGCGAATTCAATTCTTGATAAAATAAAAAAATGATAGAAAAAACTCCCCTCTCACAAATTCGTGAAATAAAATCGAAACGTTCCAATGTATCGGAGCGAAAAGAGCTACCTACCTAACCACCATCATCACCACCACCACCCATCACCATCACTACTATGACCAATTTCACGGATTCCGATATTTTGGTAGAATTTTTCTATAAATAGGGATTGCCAACATAGAGCATAGACCAAAATTACTGGAAATTTTGAGTGTAAGGTCTATTACGTATAGAACGACACGTAACTTTTCTATTTTATTCGGTAAATCGTTTTATAATACGGAACGGTCTTTCTCTTTCTCTCGGGAATATCGTGGAACACTGGTGTGTTCCAATCGTTTCGATAAATCCTAGACAGAGAGAGAAAAAGAGAGAAAGAGAGAGAGAGAGAGAAAGAGAGAGAGAGAGAGAGAGAAAGAAGATTGAAATGTTGAAACGATGGAAAAAGAATGAAAGAAAATGAGAATTGTCTATTTTTTTTCTTTATTTTCTCTTTTTTCCATTTTTCATTTTCGATGTAAGTAGTACGTTAAATAAAATATTCGACAAATAAAAATCTAATAGACATCATTGATGTGTGTGTGAGAGAGTGAGGAAAGAAAAATGTGGTTAATACGAGGAAAATTTTTCTACCGTACGAGGAAATTTCGCTTAGCCTTAGGTTCTGAAAAATAAATCTACGTTCCTGCCGGCGACGCACATCCTTTAGCATCTCTCCCCTAGTCCTTCCTATTCAACATCGAGCGCAATTCGACTCCGTCTGGTAAAACGTGCGCTACAGGATGCTCTCAATCTCGCACTTTCTCTCTCTCTCTCTCTCTCTCTTTCGTTTTCCCTTAGGAATAGCGCAAAATGTACATTCCGATAAACCTCATGCGCAATACACCAATCTTCCCCATTCGTTGAATATAAACCTCATAATCGTAAAATACCCGTAAACAAGATAGAAACTCTAGTCTTCATTGATTATTACAATAAATTCTAAAACAAAAAAGTTGAGTGGGAGGTTGGGTGAAATGATGAAAGGGTGTAAGAGGGTGTGGTGGACCTAAAGAAATTCATAATTTAAAACTGGAACGTTCACGGTTAAGTTTGAATAATATTTCTTACGTTTATATTCCTAGTGGGGGTCCCAAAAGAAGAACAAAGTAAAAAGTGAATTTAAGAGATGTGCAGATAAGGATAAAATGAATGCCTTCGAAGTGTGTAGAGAATTGAATATTTTCAGTTGGGTGCCAAAGAAGAGTCGGACAATGAGGACGGGCTTCTCTTATTCCTTGGACGTCTAATAAATCGGCCTAACTAAGTATAGCATAGATAAGAACTTTGAAAGTTAGAAGAAAAGGAAGAAGGGAGGTAGGTACACCTTAAAGCGGGAGAAGTCGAGAAAACTTTGCCTATTGCGAAGTAAGCCTTCTAGGATTCTCTCTACGTACGTTCGAGAAATTTATCGAGATCTCTCTCACTCACTCTCTTTCTCTTACTCTCTCTATCTCGAATCGATAATACGATTTTACCTGGTAAAGGAGAAACATATATATATATGTATATATTCAAGTAGAGGTACACAGAGATTTAAGCTTTTGCATGACGGTTCCAATCTAAGATTTTATCTAACATTGATAAATGTAATGAACGTAATTTTATCTATCGCGATACCTTTTTATTATTAACCTTCTTTTTAAGATTTCTTATCGGAATAATAGAGCTATTTTTTTTTTTTACTTTTGCAGTAAGTTTCATGAAAGAAAACATATTGTAATATATATGTAAAAACAAGCCCGAAAAAAGGGATATCAAAATAAATATATAAATTCCACGTGATCCTTTTATGTACCTTATGTTTGTGCTTTAGTGAAACAACATTGGTAGGAAGAAGAGGTTGGTACATATCGTTTATGGTTTGGGCAACGTCAGCACATCCTTTAGCACGACCTTTCCTTATCTCGTGCAACCAGTTTGACTCAGCATCTGGGTCAAGCGCAAATGACACGGGGGTCTACGTCATGCCAAAAGATATCACCATCAATCGGATTCCTTTATCGTATCTATAGCACCTCCACCCTATCCCTTCTTCTTCTTCTTTGTCCTTGCGATTCTATTTCCGAGAGAGGATCTTTTCCACGAGAAGTTGAAGTATACTAAACTTGGACGATTCGATTTCACTAAAGATTTCAACTTACCCTTAACGTAAGAGATTTTCCATTATTATTGAGATTTCTTCTAAAGATTAAACTGAATCAAAGACAAGAGAGAAAGAGAGACACTTCAATAAAGAATAACTACTACTACTACTACTACTACTTTAAATGACTGTAACATCAAACTTTACGTTTATACGTGGCACTCACTTTATAATATGCAACGCCGTTTGTTTGAACGTATTGCCGACAATGTAGCAATCGATGCAATGTGTTTAACCAAAGCAAATATGTACTTTAACAAGCATTTAGCTTCCTATCTGTATAGTTGCAGTATACTACGAAGCGTAAATGACAAATTCTCTGCAAACGTCAAACATTTCCTGACTCTAACACCAATCCCCTTTTTTATCAAAAAGAACGTAAGGGTTTTCTAATAAATTTCATTTAAAAGGTCATCCATATGTCACATTATTATATAATTTTAATTGGTCAACAAGAAAATCTAGCTTGAATATTAACAATCATATTTTCCCGATATTGTTATTCACGTAATATTTATTTATATAAATATCAATTAATAATAATTAACTCTTTCCAAATGATTTTCCATTGAAACCCATTTCCACGTTCCCTTGTTATCTACAAAACAAACATATGAGGAATAATATAACCATGAGATTATATTGTGCATGAACGTTTTCACCTTGACATATTCTTTGGATGATACTACTTATATCTCTCTCTCTCTCTTTCTCTTTTCCTTTGTATCTTCATCGTCTGATGCAATTCGACTCCAGCATGTAAACCGTTGTACGTTACAGGATTCTAGGGTCCATAGGGATGGCGAAGAGCGCATTGCATGGCAGCCAGGCACCGTTTCAATAAATTTGACTACCGACCTACCCACCCCATCACTACACCCTCTACCACCCTCCCGATGGCCGCCACCACCACCACTACCACCCTGTAGCAACTGGAGTTTCTCTTTCTCTCTCACACTCACTCACTGTCCTACTCCTTCCAACCAACCAAACAACCCTCCCACCCTTTCGTTTTCTATCTCCATTTCTCTCGCTCCTTTTAGCGCGTCCGCTCGTACTGCAAATTAAACTGGCATGTACTTCGTTCATCGAACAAAATTTCAACACTGGCTCGACTAGAAACTCGCCGCCCAGGGTGACGAAGCATCGCGTAAACACGATCGCAACTGACCACACACACCTGCAACTCTCTCTCACTCTAACTATCATTCTCACACGTTATATACATGCGGACATCACGTGTGTATCACGTGTACGTGCGTGAGCTAGTTTATTTGTTAGAACTCTCTCTCTCTCTGTCTCTGTCTCTCTGAACAGACACCAGCCCCAACTATCTCTACCCTTGTTGTAAGCTGCGATCATCGACGATGCGAACAGATTAACAGAGTGAGAGTATATATAGATGGTGTTGCGTTGTGTCCGGATCTTGTCGTTGAAAATACGAGCGAGCGGGGGAGACGGGGGAGGGTGGAGGGTGGAGGGTACCGTCAGGGAACGGCGGCAGCGTCGGAGTCGAACAAGTTAACGTGCACACGTCCTGCTGCTGCTGTTGCTGCTGGCTGGCTGTTCTCTCGTACGGGGTTAACGTTCAAATTCGTTTGCCCGTTTCGCGACGATTCACGAATGTCGTTTTCCTAAAGCGAATGAGGAAACGGGCTACCGTTACGCGTTAAACCCAACCACCGCGGCTGTAAAATTGATTGTTGTGTTACGATCGAACATCATACGATTCTACCGACCCCCCCCCCAGCCCCAGCCCTTCCCCGAGTCCTTTGGGATAAAAAAAGGGCTGGAGGTGGAGGGTGTTTTTTTTTTTGACGTTTTTGTTGAAACGATTTCTACACGCGTACAACTCACTCGTAACAACACGGTACCATTACAATATTCCTATAATCGATATTGTCTCGTTTTCTGTTTACTCTGTTGGTGAAATCACGGTGAAATATAATGCATATATGCATATATATATATAGTAGTTATATACAATACAAGTAGCACGTAGAGAACGTTGTTCTCTAATTCAATGTCTGTTCTAATTTTCGAATCGTTTATCGATATGTGTATTGTTATTTTTTTTCGGATTTTGTTCTCTTTTTTCTCTGTTGCATTTTTTATATTATCATTCTGTTCTATTTTTATCTTTTTTTGGAGTTTTTTTTTGTTGGAGATATGTATCATATTTTTCACGAAAATACAGCGTTCATAAAAAGTTATTCTATTTGGAAAAAATATTGCAAATTAGTAATCTATCCTATTTTTATTCGGATCATCATCATCATCATCATCTGTGTACTACGACAAAATGAAGAATCCTACATTGGTATAAATATTAAATTTTGAAGATACCATTATGTTTAAAAATTACGAAATAAAGTCAAATCATTGGATGACAATGTTACGTTATTTACATAAAAGATAATTCAATGATACGATAGAAAATAATTAGAATGAATGATTAGAAAATTCTTTTTCTGATTAAAGATTTTATCGACAATAAAAAATAAAAACGTGAAGAAATGATAAAATTCTATAGATAAATAATTGCTTTCTCTTTTCATTTTTTTTTTTTTATTTGTAAACGAATACACATTTCATAGACCGTATAATGGAAATGCGGAAATTTTTATTTGAATTCCATGCTTTTATAAAGTTACGAAATATCGACCACCAACACACATCGTGTACTCGCGTTAAAACTTATAACACATATAATAGAAAACCCACCACAAGCGTATGCCGCCCACTAGCACAAATGTTGCGGTGCTTTTATATCTGATGTGGTTGATACTCGATAGAACACTTGTGTGACATTTATGCGTGTAACCGTGTTGGATAAAACGATCATCTATCCCTATTCCTATTCAAAAACCACGCCCCTACTGTTACTCCTATATAGTACATTACTACATATAATTACATTTACAGATTAATTAATAAAAACAAAATAATAATTAGAAAAAAAAAATTTTAATGAACTCACTATTACTTCTATGTAGTATATAGTATTAACATTTACAGATTAATAATTATAAACAACAAAATAATTATTAAAAATTCAAATCAACCCACTTTTATTCTTAAATAGTATATATAGTATTAATATTTATAGATTAATTAATAAAAATAAATGTATAAAAATAAAATATATAATAAATAATAATAATAATAATATATAGATAATAAATATAATAGTATTACAAAGTTCATATAGATAGAATAGTTTATATAGAATTATATGGATAATAAACCACACCCTCACTGTTACTTCTATATAGTACATACATATGGTTACATTTATAGATTAATTAATAAAAACAGAAAAATAATTATTACCAAAATTCAAGTAATAGTTGTGTGAAATATCAATAAATAATATTTTGCCAATTGAGAGGACTACATTGGCGTCTATATCTCTCATCCAAAAGGGTCTCTACGTAAACACACACACACACCCACACACATATGTATACTTACATTCATACCACACACACATGTAGGATACGTACAAACCCATACTCCTGTATTCGAAGTTGAATTTCACGATTTACAGTCGCGGCACCAAGCGAATTTCACGACGACGTTTCCAGTGCACCACCGGCATGGGCACGGCACAGTACGGTACGGTATGGGCACGACTTATCAATTTTCATGGGTTTTCGAGTGCTGGGCGAACGGATATCATTTAATCGGGCTTCGTGGATACCTCGATTTATCCCTGGTGTGCCAGTGGAAGAGAAGGGCCAGAATTGAGAGAGAAAGGGAGTTACAACTAGAGATAGAGACAAACGGGAAAAGGGAAAGGGAAAGAGAGAAAGCAATACATAGAATGAGAGTGAGAGAGAGAGAGAGAGAGAGAAAAGGGTGGGTGGTTCTCTTCGCATCGGTATCCAGGATTATCGTACTCGCGCCGGAAAATGGCGAGATGTACTCTGTTCGAGCCGTCGAAGTAAATATTCGGCCATTCGTTTCGCGTTCTGTCAGAAACTACCACCACTACTACCACCACAAAGCATTGTTTTCCATAACCGACTCTCTCACTTTTTCTCTTTCTCTTTATTTCTCTGTAAAAGTGTCTGCCGTTTTGGAAGCATTTCTCTGATAAGCAAGCAACCAAAACCTAACAAATAAACAAACAAACAAACGTATGACGAAGATAGAAAGAAAGATTGTTTAAATGGAACTGGGATGTTAAAAGTTGGGGCATTGTACTCTTTTAACCCCTGTAAATGCGTGTAAACTGTACTACATAAAAATTTGTTACATATATACATATATTACATTATAGTTGATAACATTTATCTAATAAATTCCGAGTAAATTGTGTTTCTATTACGTCGTGTGGTTAACCTTTGTGTATGTATGTGTGTGTGTGTATGTTTGAACGATATATTAAACATTTTTATTTCTTTTTTAGAAATAAATAAAAATAAATAAAAATAAATAAAAGAAAAAGTCGTTAGATAGAGAGAAAAATAAATAAAAAAAAAAACCAAGAAAAATTTTGAAATTAAAAAATGATCTCGTCCCTGACAGGCAAAATAATTTGGAAATTTTCTTATTTTTTTTTTTTCCTGATGCTCAACTCTTTTATTGTCTCTTTAATCCTAATGGATGAGATTTTTCCAAGAATTTTCCCTCAAGATCTTTCACGATGGTGATTTATTATCCGTTCGTATGTTTGAATCGTTGAAAAGGGTTTGCTAAAGGACTTGACTCTTCTAGCATTTCCTTCTCCTTCTTCTTTTTCTTTTTCTTTCCTTTTTCATTTGTATAAGAGACGTGATTTCGGCAGGCGGATCTTTGTTCGTGGGATGTCCCTGGGGGTTGTCCGTTCTTCTTAAAACTACCCTTTCGAAGAAACTCGAAAGACTAGCCTGCTGTCCGCCCTTCGTTGGACTACCTAATTTATTCTTCGAACGCCCACACTTATACCATCTCTATTTTGCGAGAAATCGAAACTAAAAGAAGAAAAATACGTAAAGAACGTGATGGTTCGTGCAAGCATCCATGGGGGTGTTGGGGGACGGGAAGGTGGTTTACACAATAGTTGGAAACGAATCTCGAAATACTCGAAGAACAAATTCTATCGAAAAATTCTATTCGTCATTGTCTATTTTTTTCTTTTTTCGTTTTTCTATTTACCCCTGTTCCTCCTCCTCCTCCTCTTCCTCTTCTTACTCCTCCTCACTACCCTTCTGATATCTTCTTCCCTGTTGTACCCTCATAGTTATTTTATCGTCGCTAAAATTCCAACGGGCGAGAGTACGAAACGCTTTCGTCGTACAACCCTGGAAAGTAAACCCCTGGGAAAGGGCTGACCCTCTGGGAAATATAAAATAATACACATACACACATATATACATATGATGTTTATATCCAAGCCCTTTTTGCTCGTCTCGTTTGAAAAAGTATGATGTGTGGATTCGCTTTTATGTAGTTGGGCATCAGGCAACGTCATCATCATCGTTCTCCCGTCAACGTAATTTCATTTTCGGCGTATACTGAAAGAGAGAGAAAGAGAGAGAGAGAGAGAGAGAGTCAAGCGAATTATTCGACTATCCGTATGTATTATCCAGACACGAAGTACAACTAGGTTTGGTCTCAGCCCAGTGGCTTTCTCTAACAGCATACCATGCTTTCTACTACTACCACAAATGTGACACAACAAACCATAACCAACGACAATGGTGTTGTTTGTATTCTTGTTTCAAACTCAGGGAAGATAATGTTCTCTGATTGTAAGTAATTAGGGAATTTATTATTTTTCTTTTTGATATTTTTGTCAAATGATCATCCCATGGAATACCTTTACCCACCGTGATAAAACAAACTATAACCAACGACAATGATTTTGTTTGTATTCTTGTTACAAATTCAGGAAAAATAATGTTCTGTGATCGTCAAGGTTGCGTCAGGGTTTTATGGTTTTTCAATAGTTTTATGGTCAGGTTTTTAAATTAAGGAATGATAATCCAATTCAATACTAATACTTATCGTGGCACAACAAATCATAACCAACGACAATGATGTTGTTTGTATTCTCATTTCAAATCTGAGTCCTTTCTGAAAAAGATTATTTTCTCTGATTGTCTATAATTAAGGAATTTGTTTTCGTTTTGTTTGATATTTTTGTCAAATGATTATCCCATTCAATAATATTGTCAAACAATATTAATATAATAATAGACATGTTTTATAGAAAATCTTCAAATTAGTCATAATTATCATAAGAACTCATAAAATTGACTTAATACGGTGTGGAAAAAAATATAATAAAAGGGTCTCCTCTAACGTGTTTGTGACCAAACACGATTATCGCCTTAAGGAAAAGGTCCGACAGTAAGAGAAGGAAAGAAAAAGAGAAAAAAAGAATGGTAAAAGAGGAATCCCAAGAAAAGGACGAAAAAGAGAGAAGAAGAAAAAAAAAGAAAAAAAGGGAAAATAGAGGAAACTCATCGTCATAGCCTTGGGTAGGTCTAGGGTCAATTGAGCGTTTCTACGATTTTCTACCTGCCACCACAAAGAAAGTCGAAATACAAACGAGAGTGGTGGTGGTGGTGGGTTAAGGTAATACCAACGACAACCTCTAAGAACCGGACCTGCCGAAAATATTGACTGTATCCAAGTGACTCCAGGCAAACTGCCAAGATGGTTGAAACGAAAACGAAAAGAGTGAAAAAGAGAAAGACATAAAGAAAGCAAGAGAAAGACAAATAGAAATAGAAAGAAAGTAAAAGATAGAAAATGTACACTCAGTTTCCTAGAAAAAGCAACAGTCAGTGACTGTGGTTTGTCCATGGACAGAAATACCGAAGCAAACCAATCATTGTTGCTGATAGAATCTTCAAGAAAAAGAAGAAGAAGAAGGAGAGAACTGATCTGCAGTTCACCATAAGTGCCATAAAATATCATCAACACTTTTTCCGTATTTTTTTTTTATTCCTCACCATATACGACTTTTTTATTTTTATTCGATTTCACTATAAATTACTAGAAGAAAATGAAACTAAATTCCATCACGATTATGTAACGAGGGTCACGAGAGTAGTTCATCGAGCGAATGACTTTTTTTTTTTCAGTCGTGCAAATTATCCTTTCGGAGTTTTGACTCCTTTCCATTCCTTTTTCTTTTCCCTCTTCTCCCTTTTCTTTTCTTTTTCTTTTCTCTCATTCTTCTTACGAAGGACGAGGAGTCACGTTGATTAATGAGAACCCCGCCTAAGGAGAAAGCGAAGCAATTTGCCAAACTGGCCCTCTTACTCTGAAAATAAACTCCAAAGATAATTCGACGATGATTCGTAATAATAGACCTCCCCTCCCCCTTCTTCCCATCTACTCTCTGAACTTCCCTTCCTTCCCTTTAGAAATATATTACCTTTTAATAGGTAATGCGACTCTAAATATCTTTTTTTTTTATTTTTTTCATTGAAAAAACTCGATAACGAAAAATAAAACACTGGTGTTCTACCAATTCATGATCTAAAATAAAAAAAAAACTATAATATTTGGTTATTTAGAAAGTAATTTCGTTTTTCTATTGTAAAAATGAAGACAATTTTCTTTTCCTACCCTAAAACCTAGACCTTTCAAGTGTGCATAAACAATTGCATTTGATAAATGTAACCTCTCATCGATTTCACGTGTTGTTATTTGCCAGTTTTCATCAACTAATACCTTTATTGTGTCAGAAAAAAACAAAATTACTTTTCAAACAACCCAATACATTTACAAGAGAAGGGTGGGCGAGTTGGAAAGGGCATGTAATCGACAAAACAAAACGTTCTCTTCTTTCTTTGTCTTACACTTTGTTCTTCCTCTCGTATCCAGTTCTACGTTTAAAAAGCGACAGTCACGTCAGCTTACAAAGCAGAACGAGTAAACACGCGAGGCAATTTTCCAAAAGAGAAGCAACAAACCCTCCTCCCCCTCAACTCAAACCCCTTCTACCTACACTTTACCCATACTTGTCCAACCAAGTCAACCAACAACAACATCTCTCATATTTTCTCTCTTCGATCATTGTTCTTGATATAATCTTTCCGGAAATCATATTGTTCCGGATCGGTAGGACTTATTATCGCTGTCAAGTTGAAAATTGCTGACGCATTGACTTTAATCCGTCGGCCTGTCGGTTTTTCGGCGGGTAGATTGCTTGCCTTATGCCATGTGAAAGAGAAAGAGAAAGAGAGAGAGGGAGAGAGAGAGGGTTGTTAACACGAAGAAGAATGAATAAAAGAAAGAGAGAGAGAGAGAAAGAAAGATAGATAGATAAAAAGGGACTCAAACCAGTCCTAGTAAAATAGATATCAAAACCCAAATAATATCATGGTCTTAGTTGTATCAACGCAAGCGTAAACGGCGCCACCAACACTTTCAAAAATGGTCGACACAGACGAAGAAAAGACGGAGGGTGTATGAGGGTGAAAGAGAGAAAGAGAAAGAAAAGAAAATCCAAAGAAAAGACGAGGAGTATATAATAGAGTGATACCATTGGAAATCAGAAAGCGAATAACATTTAAAGGGCGCTGGAGGGTATATGAATTATGGATCTTAGCTTGCTATCTCTTCTTCTTCTTTTTTTTTTTTTGCTGATTCTTTTATAAAAGAAGAAGAAGAAGAAGAAGAAGTAGTAGTAAAGAAAAAACTTTAGATTCGATAAACTACGTTAGATATTTTGAAATACGCGCCAAAGATGGCGTAGACGATGGTTAGAAGACGAAGGGATGAGATTGGGTTGTAGGGTAATGTTCGATGTCGTAAAAAACCGTACCCAGCACGCCTCCAATTTTGGTGTCGTGGAAAAGCATACGACGATAAAAACAAAAAATAAAAAACAGAAAAACGAAGGGCCGAAAAATGAAGTTGTTCTCTTACGCTAGGAGGGTGCCAGGCAAGTATGGTGGTAGTGGTGGTAACAAAGGGTGCTTTGCTCGTAAAAATGCGATCAAGGTGAAACACCCTGACTTGCTCCCTGGTTTCTAGAACTCTAACTTTGAAACGATATTTCCGGTTACAACGGAGAGAAAAAAGAAGGGAGAATGGGGGAGAAAAAGCAGTTTCTTAAATTGATTTTACAATTTTCTTTTTTGTTTTAATTCAGAATGATTGAAAATCCACGACAACATTTTTTATCGATCGTACCAAACGTCTCTCGCAAATTCTTGTTAAATTTGATTCTATTAAAGCATCCCCTCCCTCAACTTTCTCATCGTCCCCCACCACTACCACTTTTCTCAACGGAGGAACAAAATTATATTAGCAACGAAAGTTTTATTCATCCCGTCAAATTTATAATAGCGTATAATGTAAAAAGGCAATTTTCTAACTAACTTTTATCTTTCCTAACTGGTAAGCATTTTTTTTTCTCCTATTTTTTTTAGTTATTTTTTTTTTTCTATATATATGTATAACTACGAGAGACAGGGGATAATCCCTGGACGGTTGGTCGAAAAGTTGGACAAAATTTTCTATTGTAAGAAAAAAAAAGAAAAAAAAAACGATCGATATAAGACGAATTTAAAAAGTATAATTCTCTTCTTTCTTTATAAGCCTAAACTTTAGATTTTTTTCTTCTTTTTCATACTGTTAAAATACTTGCACGAGTTGTCTTGAATATAATAACTTTTGTAAAGTTGAGTCGTCGTCCGGTAATACGAATGATTCACGAGCTGGGTGATCTCACCTACTCGAGTCACTTATCAGAGTTAATTAACTGAAAGCCTTGTGCCTTATAGGTTCGAACGAAATTCTTTCCTCACCTATATATACACACATAGTAGTAGTAGCTTTCTCTAATTTATCCCTTACTATATATACACACACTATACTTGGCCTATCCAATTGCTGCTACTCTCATTTAAGGGGCTCTGTCAGAGCGACAAGGCCAACGAAAAAAAAAGAAAAAAAGAGAAAAAGAAAATTAATCTTGTAAGCACGTTACAACCCAATCCATAAACTTTTCTTATAACCTGAAAACAAAAAACAAACAGAAAAGAAAAGAAATAAAAAAACTATTATGAAATATTATAGAAATCAATTTTGTATGATTTTGATAAATAATGATCGATAATTGTGGTGGTGACATGATAAAATTAATATAAGTAAGTTAAGTATAATTAAAATTAAACAATAAAAATTTAATTTTATATTTAATAATATATAATAATAAAATAATATTTTAATTTATTATTTTAATTTAAAAATTTTTTACATATAAATTTTTAATTAAATAATAATTTCTAAATAAAATATAATTATAGAATTTTTTATATAAATTTAAATAATTAATATAATAATTTCATAATTAAAAAATAATTTTAAAAATTTTAATTAAAATTAATTTTAATTATACTAATACTTAATTATACTATTTTAAATATACTAAATACTTAAAATTGAAATATCAATTTAATTATATAATATTATTATAATTTTAATAATACTAAATGTAATATTTTAATTAATATTACATATTAATTAAATTTAAATAATATTTAGTTACATTTAATATTTTAACTAAATTTAATACTGTAATTATACCAAAAATTCGATATAACCGATTGAACATATAAACCACCCCCATAAAGATACATAAAAAATAAAATTTGATTAATACCATTATTATTATTATTATTATTATTATTATTATTATATGCCAACCCTATATGACTGTTACCGAGAAAGAAAGAGAGAGAAAGAAAATGTCATTGACAATAATCGTTGTTCGTTGCAGAGAACACCTGCTACGTGGTACGTGCAACCTACGAGAATCGTCCAAGTGCGCGGGTATACCTCATTAAATTTATGTAAGCGCGATAAATAATAATCGTAACGGTCCCAGGACGTAGTGTGCATTAACTCACCTCGATATGAACGAGAACGCAATGGTTGTTGGGGGCTCAGCAGGGGTGGGCTTTGCTCTGCTCATGGCGTAACTGCTGCCATTACTGCTGCTGCGAACTTCTCATTACTTTCCCTCGAATCACCATGAACTCGATCGTGTCTCCCAGCACACACACTGCTGATGGTGGTGCTTATGGTTTGCTATATTGGTGGTTGGTTGTATAGTGCTGATGGTTCAGCCAGCCGATGGTTCTGCTTCGTGGGGTGAAAGTGAAACGCACGGGACATTATTTATCGCCGCAATGGTCGGACGAAAAACTTCTTAAACGGTGAACAAGAGACGGGGGGGAGACGCTTGGGAGGAGGGACACTTATGGGGGTTGGGTACGACGGTGAATTTAAAGCAAAATCATTTTTTATCTTTCATGCGAGAACGAAATCGTTTTAGTCTAACTGAACTTCTTTTGATTTGGTTAAACCTGTTAGGGGATTCTACATGTTATTTAAATTCCTTCTTATTTCGATGGGTCCGCAGAAACTCGTCTCGTGAGACATGTTTGCTTTTAGTAAGAATTTTCTATATTTGCCCTGCTCCTTTTCCAAGAGACCCTTTCGTTTCTTACCCCTCCTTTTATTAAAAACAACATTTTAAGAAATATAAATATTAAATAGATAAAAAAAGATGGGTAAAGTAAACTCGTGTAGGATATACTATTAGTATTCATAATTCAAAGTTAGTTTCTTATATGAATCAGTTTATAAATGTAACAATCGATATTACTGAATTTTGTCACATGTGACACGAATTTAAACTAGTTTGTAACATCAAACACACACGTAACTACCGGTTGGGTGTTATTCACGTATTCATGCATGTAAGTTGAAAAATTTATACGCTTCTAATGTTTATATTATGCAGAGGTTCGAGATAGTAATAACACGCATATATTTAGTACTGATATTGCATTCAATTTGACGCTGATTGGAAACGGTTTACTTTGTGCTCAACAAACATTTTGCCCGCCTACCTAGTCGTTATTTTCCCAGATCACCCGTAAATCGTTAGAGCATAATTAACATTTCGATTCGCATAGTAAATTTGCTTCCGTTCAAAGGCTTCTGCGGCAAACCCATGGAACCTAATTTGTATCTTCATTCATTCGTTCAATCACCCTGGATCGTAGAAAATCAAAAGCATCGAACGAAAACTTTCCCTGACATTTTCGTTTCTTCGACTAATTTGTACTTCAATAATATATATATATATATATATATATATATATATACTTTTTTTTAAATTATTTATTTACCGTATAAGCATGATATTTAATATCGATATATTTTTAAGTTTGTTTATTTTTCAGATATCAATAAATAAAAGAATCCAACACGAACCTTATTCAAACGATACAACTTCATTTTTTTGTTCTTTTTGTTTTTTTCAATTTATTCCTAAAGGAAAAAAAAGGTGTTTTTTTTTTATGAGATAAACTCGTATTATTTTCATATTGGTGTTATACATTGAAATTGTTCACAATTCCCTCTTGATCGTTACTTCCTGCATTAGGGCAGCCAACACCCTTATCGATGATCATTTGTGCGAATTAATTAGCACAGATAAACGTAATAACTCAACGTTATAAGCTGTCTCTCTTTCCCTCTCTCTCTTTCTCTCTTTTGAAATTGTATTGGTATTATTAATACGAAAAATAATAACAAGAAAAAATAATAAAACAATATTTTATAAATAAAATAACGTACAATGCAAAATAACCGATAATCTCTTTTTCTATTCATCGAACCGTTTATTATTGCCTATATTATTCAATATTATTATTATTATTATTATTATTATTATTATTATTATTATTATTATTATTATTATTATCAAAATAGTTCCTACCATCCTTTCCGCAAAGAAAATCTGTTTTGAAGCCATCAATGCGAGGGTGAGGGACGCGCGCATGGGGAAATTAATATTCACTAACGATTTCTCCTTGGTTCAATTGCTATTATCAATTCTCACATTTACACAATTATCGTTCGTACAAGGTGAGGAGGAGAGTGGGGGGAGGGAGAGGGGTAGGGGGAGGAAGAGAAGGATAGGAAATCTGTCGCATTCAAAAGCCGATTAAATATACGAAAGGGGGAAATTATGTTTCGCGAACGTAAATGAATGGATTCTCTCACGAGTCCCTTTTACCTTTCTACCAATTCACCCTTTAATGTATATTATAGTAATCTAATATCACACAGAGGGTAATAAATAGGAATGATATTTGTCCTGAGATTCGAATCTCTTTTTTTGTCGTCTCCTATCGCGTTCCACTTTAATATAAAGAGAGTCACCCCCTCCCCAAGTCCTCCACCTCCTCCTTCTACAATCCCCGCTGCCACCCCCGCTGCTATCGTATGTACCAACGTAAGAAGGAAAAAAAAAGTGATTTAACCGAAAGAACAGCAGAGATAGAAGGAAAAGAAGGAAAGAAAGAAAAAAAGAAAGGTGGTGATGGTGGGGGTAGCGGGGAAAAAAAGGTGGTGGAGAAGGTGGGAAAAAAAGAAATTGTCCCACGAACGTGGAAGATTGGATGGCTTAATGCAGTGGCAAATTATAAATCATCTTAACGAGCTTTTGATTACCTGTGCTTTTTATGCGACTCGCATAAAAGTGTCACCACCGATCGAAATACCTAGCGCGTTTCGCTTATCGTTTCTCAAGCTTATCCGAGACACGTAATATTCTTCCCCTCTCCCCTCTAGCCCCCACCTCTCTCTACATTCTCTTTTCTATCCTATCCACGACTACTACTTTCCGAGTTGCTTTCTATCTCTCTATCTTCCCACTCTTTCTATCTCGTGTAAAATTCGTATGCAGAATCGCGTACCATACTAAAACGTATAATTTCTTACCAGGTACTATAGTGGAATGAAAAAAAGAAGAAAGAAAAATAATAAAAGAATAAAAAAAAATAAAAAGAAATTAGTGGGTGAGATAAAAGAGAAAATAATGAAAGATAAAAAAAGAAGAAGAAAAGAAAAAAAAAATTACGAAAGAAGAAATTCCAACAAATTTTATTAGAAATTCGTGCGTTAATTAATTAATCGCTGTAACAAAGAAGAAAGAGAGAGAGAGAGAGAGAGAGAGAGAGAGAGAGTGCGAGAGCGTGAACCCAACGAAATGCCCTTTCAACTCTTGCCTCCGGTAGAGATTTTACAGTCACTTCTCTAACTCACAGCTCTGAGTATTTATTATACCTAGCGCCGTTAAAGCGCTCTTGCTTTTGTATAAAGTGCGTGATTATGACGAAATTTATCATAGAGCTTTAATGCTTGGGCCACGCCTTTCTCTACGAGCGGTAATAGTTGGACGTTTAATATTCTCAATTTTGTTCTATTTATTTTTTCTTTTTTTCTTATTTTAAAATTACACCACTTGTTAAATTATATCCCGTGTGAAAAACAACAAATTATTAACTGATTTTGTATAAAAAGGAACAGAAAATATTCTGTAGCAGTAATGTTAAGACGTTTAATATTGTCAATTTTGTATTCTATTAAATTTTTTTATTGTTTTTTTTTCTTATTTTAAAATTACACTTGTTGAATTATATTCCGTGCAAAAAACAAATTATTATCTGATTTGGAATAAAATAGAAAGAAAAGAAATAATAAAAAATATTCTTTGACGGTTATCACGCGTTCTATGAATTTATTTTTACACCACCGTATGTGTATCTCTATTTTTCTTTGATATAAACACATGTTTAATATATTTTATGTAAATATATATATATATAAGTGTTAAATATGAAATATTCTTCTCAAGTTTAATGCAATTCGTATCACGTCTCGAATCATGCTTTACGAATTTTTAGGTTAATGTTATGCATACGATATGCGTACATATATGTAAATACATAAATATATATATATATATATATATATATATGTGTATATAAGTAGTGAAAAGATGATTTTAGAAATGTCGAAAAGATATTTTACGATGTATAGGGTGAAGAACTAATTCCATCTCGTGATCCACATCTTCTTGGGTGTGCTTCGTTGCAAAAGTTTTCAGTACGGTGCTTGAAATTAAATGGCTTGTTGGATCCTTTGAATTTACGACTTTACGAGCTAAACACCAGCTGTGGGAACAACTATGTCGAGCAAAGCCAAAGGTACACGTTCAAAAAGAGAGACTCTCCTCCATCAACACTTTAAGTAGAAGTCAAATAGTTAAGCTAATTAATGATTTTTCGATTTATGAAATTATATTTCCTATTGTCAAATGAAATCAATTTTTTTCCCCATCATTTAAATAAAAATTAATTAATAGGATCCTTAATGGAAAAGTAAATTCATTGGTCGATGAATTTTTTTGAAAATTAATCGTAAGAATTTATTCGTAGTTTTTAATTATTTTTTTTTTTTGTTTCGTTTCTTTATCTTTGTATTAAAAAAATTGTATCAAACGTTAAGTTTTGTTTCCTAATTTTCTAATTATTTTTTTTTCTATATCTTTGTATTAAACAAATTTTTATTACAAAGATATAGAAAGTTAGGTTATGTATTATATTATATTGAATATTAGAACGTTAGATTATGTTTAATAATTGTTCTCTAATTATTTCTTTGTTTTTTGTTTCTATATTTTTGTAATAGAAATATTTTATCGAACATTAGTCTTTTTTTCCTAATATTCTAATTATTATTTTGTTTCTTTATCATCGTAATAAAAATTTTATCGAACGTGAATTTGTTTTTTTTTTTTAATATAAGTACATTACGATATTACAAACATAGAAATAATTATTCGTCTTTTGATAAATACATATACATGCACGTTTTTTCGCATGAGAATCAAAAGGATATATTCGAGCAACACCCACTTATTTCTATGGATATGTTTTCTTTGCAAAAGAGAAGTCTTCGTCGTCGTCGTAGTCGTCAGTTCTTTGAGAGTTTTCTCATTTTGAAATGGCAAGCAACATCGACTTTGTAACGAGTAAAATACGGAGTGTAAAGAACCTATTAGTTCTTTTTTCGTTTTCAGAAAAAAAAGGTCCAAGCCCCTGTTAAAACAGGAATAAAAGTCTGATTACATACGTCTAAGGCAAAAATATATGTATATATAGTCAATGTTCATAGAAAATTATTAAAACACGTAAATGCAATAATATTCTTATCCTGATAGAATCAAATTTTGTGAAAAATCGATATCACCTTTATTCTATTTTTTGTTTGTTTTAAAAAATGTTGCTTATTCGCACAGTGGTTGCTGATACTGCTATTGCTACATATGTGTGAATGTGTGTATTTAAATTTACGCTATACGCGTGAATTGTATATATGTAATTATATAATATTACGTTATTTATATTATTCATAAAATTTCTCACAGCATAAATATGTACCCAACCATGGTATAGGTAGAGGTTTGTAATATATCAAATAAACCAACAGCAAAACAAATAAAATCATTAGAGTACAAATGATATTTATGCAAAAAAAAAAAAAAAACATGTTACCGTATTATACACTGCGTTAAATTTCTCTGTTTTTTTTTTTTTTGGTGTATGTGTGTAAAATCTAAAAAATTACTTTTCAAGAATACTCTTTGCACTGTAAATTCATCTACAACGTATTTTATTTTCATGAACGAATATAACTCTCCCTCGCCAACGATATCCACATACCCCATCCGTAATTTGAATCTTTCGAAGGTACTAAGAACGGATATAACCAAGTCACATAGATAGAAATGGATTTCCAGAGCATAAATTCTCAAACTTGCAGAAATTCAAAAGTTTCATAAGGAATAGTAGTAGTAGTAGTGGTGGTAACCGTTTATTTTGGACTATTCTTACCTTTTAGATGAAAGACTACGAGAGAAAGGAAAAATATATATATTAAAAAATAAAATATATACAAAGAATAAATAATTGAAACAGAAATTTTATTTAAAAAATAAAAATCCTTTTTTCTTTAACCCTTGTGAGTGCTGAATACTTTTAACTAAAATGTTTTCTAAGAACGAAATAATTTATTATAAATTATATCTTAATAATAAATTATATTTAATAATTAAAGTTTTTCTTTCTGAATATAATTTAATTAATTAATATAAGCATTATATTATTTTACATTAGTATTACCAAACGCATATATGCGTTGATAGCACTCTGAGGGTTAATCGTCAAAAGTCTACTGTTATTTTTCCCCCAAAAAAAAAAATATAATTCTCCATACATTTTCTCATGATAATCTTAAAATGAAGATGTAATAATAATAAATCATCTTTTACGATCTAAAATACAGGTAAAAAAGTAAAAACAATGTAAGTGAAAAGTAAAAGTAACAAAAAGAAAAAAAAAGAATATACGAAGAAAGTGTATGAAAAAAATTGTAGAAGAAAGAATGGATGAGGGGGAGGAGGGGGAGATGATCGGTGATTTTTGATCATAGATAATCCGTAAAACGAAATAAGGAAAATTGAAGATGGTTGGTGGTGGTTGGTGGATGGTATTATAGCTACGACGTAAACGCCGCGAGAGATAGGTATAAATTCAAATTAATACGATAAACTTTCACACGCGTGCTTCTTTACAAATTTCTTCTTCCGCCCGTCGGCGATCAAATTATAAAGTTGAACATTCCCGAACTTACTACTTTATGGTGGGGGGTGGTATGAGGTGGAAGTGGGAGGAAGTTAGGGAGTGGGGCTGTGAAGGTGGGGATAACTTTGCGGCCACGAAGAAATTACGTGGATTTAAAAGTTTAGGCAAGTCGATCCACCCCCGACATCTTTAAGTTTTGCTACCCGTCACTTACCTTATGCCGTGGGAATATGCGATTTCTTTCTTTTTTTCGAGCACGCGCGTGACGAAAGAAGCGTGCGAACGATTTCCTTGCTATATATATCAATCTATTTATATATTAAAAGAAAGAGATGAAGATGAAGATGAAGATGATGAAGAACAGAACAAACCGAAAAAAAGAAGTAGATAATATAAATAATAAAAATAGAATAAGGGAAAAACTCGGTGCCTTTTTTTTTACTCTCAGGTACGAAACTTTATAGAAAAAAAAAAATAAAAAAATAAAAAAAATAGAGCAACATTTTTTAAAAAAGAAAACCAAACTCTTTACGATCAACGATAAAAATCAAAGTATCCGCACTAAAAGCAACATTTTAAAATAATAATAATAATAATAATAATAATAATAATAAGAGGCGTACAAATAATATTTAACGTTAATTCTTTCTTCGACGTTATTTTAAAGTTTAAATCGTGAAAATAAAGTTTTCTTGGGAAGACCCGGATGGATGGGGGCAAAGGGGTGTAATTAAATCGAATGTCGAAGAAAGTGTGAGGAAACACAGCTCAAAATCTTTTCCCTCCCCCCTGTTCGTATCTTCCCTTCAAAAGCAAGGGCTTGCTTGTAAGGATGGGTGGGTTTGGGAGGTGCTGCGAATGGCAAGGAGAGATCTTCTCTATCGTTGAAAGGAACTGCTGATTGCTCGCTAATCTTCGCAAAATTGCGCTGAACAGTAAGTCGAAGTTGAACGTCGTCGATTAGTCGAAGACCTACTACAACTTTAGGAGTGGGGGGAAGAGGAAAGGAAGGGGAGAAGGTAGCAAAAGAGCGCGGGGAAAGGGCATTGTTTCACAATTCCAGCAAGAGTTTGTGAGAGAACGATTAACGTGTAGGAAGTTGCCACTTCCTGCCTAGTCTCTCTAAGAACAAAGATCGTGTGCTCTTCTACGAGCATTAGAAAGCCAATACCCTTAGTTTAGCGAATTTGGATTTGTCCAAAAGTTCGACGTTAAGTTTCCCGAAGGTTGAAGGGAAGGCAAGTGCAAAAGGAGAAATTAAATCTTTGATGATCAAAATGAGAAAAGAATAAAAGAACAAAATTGGAAAATAATGCATAGGAAAATATGTACTATGAAAAAAAAAGAAAATTAAATCTCGTTGCAAGTTAACCTATTAAGTACTACGCGCCATTATAGTGGCTTTGCGGATGCCATCTTGCAGTACGACGCGCAACTCTAGTTGCTTTCGTGACTGCCATCTTTTAGTACAATGTGCCACTATAATGTTATAATATATATTAAAATAAATTAATACCTAATAAAAATATATATAATAACTAATTTTATTATTAATTATCAAAGTAAATTGTCTAATTGTAAATAAAGTATGTCTCTATCATTTCTTAAAGTAAAAATTATAATTTAACCATGAAAATCTTCATTAAAAATATACTCACCTATAGAAAACAACCTTTGTTCGTCACACATCATATTTTTAACGTCTACAAGCTCCTAATTCTCGTTGAACCCTGCCATACAAAGAACAAACGCAACATTCACCAATACCTAAAAGGTTAAAAAATAAGTCTGATAAAAGTTGGGATTCTGTAATACTTCCATCAGTAAGACGATAAGAATATTGCTATCTAAATTATGACGTTTCAAACTGTAATATCAGACGGAATGAATTTGAAATCTCACTATGAGTAAAGTAAGGTGCCTAATCTAGAAATAAACGATGTTTGGGAGACACGTTTAAACGTGACGAGCCTATGCGAGAAGGAACAAAAGCTGTGAGGGAGGGGATGGAGGTAGGGTCAATAGAGAGTAAAAGGAAGTGGTCGGAAAGTGCGTTCGAACATTAAGGGCGATATATTTATGCGCGAAGGGTGAGACGAGGGACTCTGCGGTTCGAATAAGCCTGTGGTCTCTCTTTCTCTTGTGTGACCACCACATGACAGAGAAAATTACGTTATCTGTTCGGTTGTGTAGAACTAACTGAAATTCCAACGTGCCCATAAACATCAGACTCTAGTGTGCACATCTGTATATATATGTATATATATGGTGTAGTCTTTATACCAGTTTACGTGCCCATATACTGGACAATACTAATGCATGTTTGTTTGCTGGTTAAGTTAAGTATAAGTATATGAGTGTGCGTGGGAGTGAATGACACTGGAATATTTTTCTTCCATTTTTTGGAATATATGAATCCAACGATATTATCCTTAACTCATGGTGTCATAAATTATCTAAGAACCTATGAGAAAACAAAAAAGGAATATAAGATAAATTGTCTTCTTTTTTTACCTGGTATCTTTGCACACTTTTCATAAAAATATTTACGAAATTGTTCAAATATTTTTTCGTTCTTGCGAAAGATTAAAGATGTGTCAGATTATTGAAATAAATAAAAAAAAAAAATGAGCCGGTTTCTTCTTCTATTCTTTTGTGTCGATTGTGTTATTCGAAAATTTACATTTTACATTTCTTGCTGATTCATAGGAAAAAAAAAATGAGAATGACTTTGCAAAAAGAAAAAGAGAATAAGAAAAATGATTCATTGATACATCGTTAAAACTTTTAAATCATTGGATGAACCAAAAAGAAATTCTAAGAAATCGATCCTTCTTCATCTCTTCTTCCTTGTAACTTTTCTAACCTTTCGTATCTACCGAAATAGGGGCATAAAGTTTGGTGGGCCCCTTAAAATTTGTGGTTTACAAAGACACACACGAGTAGAATGAAAAGAAAAAGAGAGAAGAAGCAGCAACCATTTGCCTCGTTCTTTCCTTTTCTTACTAACAATGTGGTGGCCCAGCTGACCTGGGCCCGTCGGACAGGCCGCCACTTCAGATATGGACCCGTCGTTATTAAACCTAAATCATTTGCGTCGGCCACGACTGCCATAACTCACGGTCGGACTTCGTGAAATACGAGCGGCGTTCAAATTATTGTGCCTCCATATCTCTCTCTCTCTCTCTCTTTCTCTTTCTCTTTTGTACTAAAGATCCCAAACGATATAATACTATTACTATATCTGTGCTAACTTCTTCTTATTATTATTTTTGTATTTTTTTTTTATTTTATTATTTTTTGTTTTCTTTCTCTCTCGCATCATTCCCGCCAGTTCTCCTATTCTCGTATCTTCTCAATGTTTAGCCGATTGGGACGATACCGTAACGCAGTTGTGATTTAGTGCACGTGTCAGGATTTAAGCTCTTAAAATCTCAAGGCAAGAGATTCCGTCTCGCATCATCCTATCTCTATTTTTATCCTTTCAATCTTGTTTTCATGATGATATCCTCCCTCTCATTCTACTTTCTCAACTATAAGAAACTTCGATGGTTACATACGTCGTATAAGTATATATATAGATCTACCTACGTAAATTTACATAGTTGATTTTAATAATACATATTTGTGTATATATATATATTTTTTTGTATTGTATATATATGTTTACATGCTAATAGTAAATATTATATAATATATTATAATAATATATATTATTTATTAAATTTTTTTATAATTACACTTTTATTTATTTTATATAATATTATAGTTAATTATAATTATAATTATTATATAAATATATAATATAAAAAATATATATTATATTATATTGAATTAAATATAAAATGTATATTTTATATTATTAATTAAAAAAATATAAAATATATATATATATATTTTTTTTAATAGTATTATATTGTATTGTACTGCATTGTATTTTGTATTGTATTGTATTTGTATTTATAATAATCGTGTATATGTGCATTTAATAGTTCATTTTTCGATCAAATTTCAAAGTTCAATCCTTTGACAAATATAATATGACGAGAACCGTTAAACGTCATTTTTGTTCGATATTATATCGACATATTTCATTTTGAAGATTTTATTTTCGGTCAACAAATTTATCCGATGAAGGATAGGGGAGAGCGGAGGGGTCTTGTTGATCCGTTTTAAAACAAAATTAAATATACCTACGTTTATTCAGAATTACGAATAGAAACTCATAATATCACTTTACATCGACATTTAACAACACGAGTTAACAACATCGAAACGTCCAACACACGTTTTTGGATTATTACATTCCGCATGTCAAAATAATTCATCGACGATGAAATGGGCATCATTCTCCTCTGAACGAACTTTAAACAGATCGCATTTGACAAATTATCTTGAAATATAAATAATATCTTTTACTCATGGTACATTGACAAATATATTAATCATTATTAAATTGTAACGATTATTTGAGGTTGATCAAAATTCGTAACGTGTAAATGAAAATTGTACAGGGATGTTCAATAATAAGAAAAATACCTTCAGATGAATCCCTTGTAATCTAAAAAAAAAAAAAAAATTAATAAAAATATTATATATCTCATGTACAACGAGACAAAGTGTTATGTTTGTATAATTTAAATGGTTCGTAGCATGTAACGTGTCATGTTAAAAAACCTGACGGGCAAATGGTCGTCGAGTTCGACTCGAAATCGTTCAAATTATGTACAACACATCTTATTTATTAGTCATGTTATTCGTGTACGTAACCGTACCATGCCACGCCGTGTACAAGCCCAGAAAAGGGGATACTGAAAATTCAAAGGTTGGTTTGATGAATAGCCGCTGCTTATGTATTCACTTATACAGTCCAATAATAACTTTATAAAACATGACCCAATATATACTCGACGACTTGTTTTATTATACTCATTCGTTTTAGCTGACCCTAATAGGCATTGAAAATAAACATGAAAGATAAAAAAAAATACAAACAAGCTAACGTATATATTACTTAACATAAAACTTTAGCAAATAGTAATAATAATAATTATTATTATTATAATAATAATTATGTTTTGTTAATGCATCTTCAACTTTTTTAGATTAACGATGAACGACACACATTCAGTCAATGTGATCTTATATTTCATTAAATTATTAAACCTACATTACTCGAGGTACCGCGTTAAACCTCTGCTTTCTCTTCATAAGCAAAAAACGAAAAAAAACATTACACTACACTCAGAGATGTTGACGGACTCGTAGAAACGAGCTGTACCCAACGACATTAAAAAGTACAGAAAACTTATGATTACTCACAATTAGATTACCTATGAGCTTAAATCTCTAGAAAAGTTCTCTCGGAAATACGTATTTTTTGCATACAACAACAACAACAACGATACTTGGTGGAAAGCATGCAAAACTCTCAAATGACAAAGGTCGACATTTTTGTTTTTCGTTTTCTCTCTCTCTCTCTCTCTCTCTCTCTTTTTGTTTCACTCGAGAACGTAACAAGGTCATGAAAAGTACATATTTAAATGTATTTAGCGAAAAGCGAGATGTTTGTTTATATCTTTTTCCTCTCTCTCTCTCTCTCTTTCTCTCTCTCTCTCTCTCTTTCTCTGTTTCTCTTTGCTCGGAGAAAAACTTACGTTAATTGTTTCATTCTTGGTATCAACGCTAATTGAGCATTTCTCGCCCATTTAGTAAAGGCCAACCTTTGTAAATTTATTTTTCCAGTTAAATATACTTTCTTTTGTAGCAACACGATGTCCACTTTAGAAAAAAAGAAAAAAGAAAAAACGTTGAGAGGGTCATCAGTATGAAAAAGTACCTCAAGGTAAAAAGGAATATTTTATGATGATTTATTATGAAAAAAAAAGGAAAAAGAGCAACTATTAAAATTAAAAAGGACGAATCACATGAAAAAAAATATAATAAAAACAAATAATAGACTATTTTCTTCGACCTATTTTCAATTGAAAAGTTTTTTCATTTATTTAAAAAAAAAAACCCTGAAATGACTGCACAAAAGAGAAAATGAAATTGCGGTTGAAATTATTGAACGAGATGAATTCGTACCACAAATATTGAAACTCTTACAAAATATAGTCAAGCTTTTACGAGTATCTAAATGATTTTCGTTTGAATATGTATTGGGGTAGGGGGAGGGAGGTGTGATAAAAGAAAAAAAAAGGCAAATAATCGTTTATGATCAACATACATGAACATTTATTTTCAAAAGTCCAACCAACGATCCAATTTCGTTTGGAACATTTCACATTGATCGTAAAAAGAGTAAAATGAATTAACTAATTGATTACTCTCCGTTTTATATATCACTAATTTAGATAAATTGTTTGTCAAAACTAAAAAAAGCAAGTGTAATTCATTCGTCCCGAAAATAAACACATTCCAAAGAACCGACGACTATTTCAAATTGTCTTCGAAACACTCGAAGAGGTTTCCATGTAAAAATATCCTTCCCCTTCTTTATTCGATTTGTGAGCACGTGTCAACGACAAATTCTTTCTTATTTGGAATTTACTACTCCCTCCCCCCATATCAATGTCAAGAATCCTAAGATTCTCTTCGTAGATATATTTATCGTCAAATATAAATCGATTAATAGACCTTCGTTCGAATATTCAATTTTTTTTTTTCTTTTTCATTCACGTTTACATTATCGAACGCAAATTGGATATGTATTAAAATTCGATTGCATAATCAAAACTAGATGAAAATAATTAGATGAAATATGAATTTCAAATTTATATTATTATTTACCTGTTCGTAAGATAATCATCAATATTTGCATTTAAAAAAGAATTTGTTAAAAAATACAACATAAATTACGTAAGACTATATTTGAGTTCTTAACAATTTTGCGATAACGAGAGATAGATTTTTGTGAGTTTATTTTCCATAGAAATTCGTCTAACAACCGAAGCAGGGATCTAATTAAATCATCCAAACTCTGACGCACACGTCCGATCAGATAAAAGAGTGAAACCGAATCCGTTAGGTCGTTCCGTTCGGTTCGGTTCGGTTTTCGGAATAGAAACTTCACCGATATTCGTTCGTATAAACCCCTCCCACCCCCTTCCTTCTACTATCTTACACAACCAAGAGGGGAAAGCTATGAGTTAGAAAATATTTTCCTTCGTCAGACGACACCGTAAGATTTTACCGAAAAGATAAAACCAATTCCTAGTTGCAATCGGTGAGAGATCTTTTTATCCTTTTAAGAAATTCTTTTCCGTTTTTAAATTCCTTATTATTATTATAATTATTATTATCATCATTATTTATCACTTTATTTTATAGAAATGTAAAAGTCATGATGATTAAATAATTTACTTCTGTTTTAACGTGACAAATTGTAATTGTAGTTGAGTTGAAAGATCTCCTGGAATGAGAAGGAATAGAAAAGGGTTCGGAAATGATGACTCCAGGAGAGGGGAGAGGAAAGGGGATGGGTTTCCTTGTCTCTTTCTAGAAACTGACTGTTTCCTTGAGAATACAATAGACGTAATGGGCGGTTGGTACGGGCAGACGTTTCGGTCACATCGTCCCTGAACGGATATAAGAAGCCTCACGGTGTTCTCTGAGTTGTTTTCGAGTTTTACTTGTGTGTGTGTGTGTGTGTAAGAGGGAGAATGTGAGACAGAAGAAAAAGAGAAAAATTTCTGGGAGGTCCATCGTCCTCGTAGACTCTGGACGTTTTCCTTCTTCCTTTGCGTCGCACCGTTTACAGGGTCAATACATCATTCTTTTCACAATTTGTCCTAAAGCCGTGAAAGCTGTGGGTTTTCCTCTTTGGGCCATGTGAAGAAGGAGGGTTGGTTGAACGAGGAAGAAAACGAGGAGTAAGAGTAGGAGGAAAGGGAAGGGGAAGGGGAGGTGGGGTGGTAGTAGTATGTGTGTTATACTCGTGTAGTATACTATAGCAATACACCCCTAACACCGTAACACGTCCCACGTTGGTAGATGCGCGCCGGAAGCGACAGCTACTTTTCCCCGGTGGTTACTTCTACTGCTTGCCGGAAAAATTTTCCACAGTGCGCCCGTTCTTTCCGGTTTTCTCTTTTCAAGACTCCTAGAGAGAGAGAGGGAGAGTGAGAGAGTTAGAAAGAGAGTGAAAGAGACTATGTCTATCTGACAGGTTTCTTCAAGGACGAAAGAGAGATTCTAACCATTTTCTCGACTTCTTCTTCTTCTTCTTCTTGATCTAGACATTAAGAATTTTGACTCCCTGGAGTATTTCTTTTCTTAAATATTTCATTTTGTTGGTTGGTCGTGTCTAAAAGGAAGGAATGAATGAATGAAGGAAGGTAGAATCGATTATGTTATAACATTTCACGCTTATTACTAGTATTAAACTAACTAATACATTTTTCTTCATTGGAACACGCGTTACATATTAAAAAAGTTAATATTCATAATTTAAATATTAAAAATTATATATACAATTTTATTATAATATATATTAAAATATTATATAATTACAATAAATATCAAATATTATATATATATTATAGTTAATATTAATAATTATAATATTAAAAATTATACAAAAAAATTTTCTATTTTTTCAATCTAGAAATTAATCGAGAATTGCAAGTAAATTTTTACAGTTATACCTGTATTATTATAGTTCAACTATCGAATATAATATAATATATACATATAGATATGTGTGTCGAACAAATACAATACCCAACCAACGTTGACCACGCTTTATTTATATGACACACTTCCAACGATATAACAGTCTCCCATGTTTTCCAACGTTACGTGGATGATGGAATATATCGTTCGATTAAAATTGATTAATTTAACTTAACAACTGGTGATGAAACGTTATATTCTTAGAGTACGGTTCTATCAATCGACGCGTATAATACTATACGATGATAACGATCAGATAAAAGGTACACTGCAACAACGATGTAAACAAGGGTGATACGGGCGACTTATCCCTTCGTTCTAGGTACATTTTTTTTCTCATCCCATCCCTTTCGTTATGTTCGCAACAGGATTGAAAATAACTTTCTTACGAATATCACTTTAAACCCAATATAAAAATCCCCTTATGGGACCCATCCTTTAATAAAAATGTATTGATATCATTTTTCGGGAGAATGATCGTCCTCGATTGAATTAGAAAATACGCATGGGTTACTCAAAATAAAGAAAAAGGGCAAAAGTACAACGTAAAACGAATTGAGTGCAATACTTGCTCGTTTAATACCAGATACACACACATACAGGGATGATGATAACGTTTCGTGAGAATTCTGTCACGTGTGTTCACGCACGTTGTATTGTATCTTTCTTGCTAAAGGAAAAGAGAGAAAGAGAAAAAGACTTATTGCGGAGTAACATCGACGTCTAATCTTGTACTGGCGATTACCCAAGGCTAAAGCGTGATCTCTATGAAAGGGAAGATTAAACTAAAGTAAATATAGAATATATATATATACATTCTAACCCATCTAGCAATGGGTGAGTTCGTGTAATCCCAAAGTATAAATTAATCTTGAAAGGTCGGTAGGATTAATTTACAATTCGTGATTACTAAGCTGCACATAACCATGCGATTTTCTTTCTCTCATTGAACGTTAACGCACTACTCTGAACACACACTTACACACACATACTTATTTCTTCTTCGTGGGTTTTACCCTAGAAATTTCGTACAAACCTCTTCTCTCTCTTGTTGAACGGTTCCACTCTCGCTTATCGTACTCTTCACTCTCTCTCACTCACTCTCTGTGATGACGAAGGGCTGACTGAGATACGTCCGGATTGGTGTAGTACGCGCCACGCTTGAAGGGTAGATCGAGAATGATGGAGGATGGTAGGGTACGCACGTGTGAGTGAGAGAGAAAGAGAAAGAGAAAGAGAAAGAGACATTCCGAGAGGGTTGTATATCGCACGACGGGTCGAGTCTCATTGTCTTCCTGTCAGAACCGCGCAAATATTGCCACCATCTCGACCGAACGAATGTGGGTACGTCATGTACCTATGCAAACACTATACCAGAAATACATTCGACACATACACACAACACATACACTTATACACGTACTTATATAAATATATATATAGGTATGTATGTATGTACATATATATTTCTATATATATTTTTGAGCTTCTCTTTACTCTGCATATGTATAACGGAAACGAAGGGTTCTGTAAGTGTAGTAGTAGGATCAGCTATTTCTAGCTTTTACTCTCCTTTGACTGAAATTCCACGAAAACGTCGAAGTTTCAAAAAAGGACGAATGGAATATAACGAATTCGGTGAAATACCAAAGGATTTGCAAATCTCCGAAAGATCTTTGATCCATCAATCTAACCGCGGTCTGACTCAACTTGTTCCATAGAAATCACTATCTTACCTTTAAATACCTTAATTACGTGATTATATTAAGGTGAACAAAAATTACTTAACGATCTGTAAATGTTAGCAAAAATATGTACATAGTCAATTATTAAAAATAATCATATATCTTTTTAATACATATTTAAAGAGATCTTAAAAAGATTGTTCAAGATTATGTCAAAAATGCATTCTATTATAAAAGTTATATAATTATGAAACAAATAAAAAAAAATGGAAAATTAGGAAATTACTTTTACCTGTAAAATACACACATTACTAAAATTTAGATTCGCGTTCCTAGAATACATAAAAAAAAAAATATCCTTAAAAAAAAATACTAACGAAATAATACTATTACATATATACATATAATCATATGTTGTTTGCGTATTGCTAACGAATAAATCATCAAGAGAAATTCAAGAGAATCTTAAAGGAATAAGGAACAATAATGGAATTCACATTCGAGTCTCGTGCCTTGAAGGCTTCCATCCAACCAACCAACCAACGAACCAACGAACCAACCCTCTCTATTCCTGTAATCCCAGGGTGGTCTCGTTCATTCGGTTCATCTTATAACTGATAACGAAAAGCAGATGAGATATATATATAGTCTTGCCAAATTGAAAGATCAAAGGGATCGTCGTTATTATCTTGTTTCGTTGCTAATCCCTCCCACGAGCTTGGGCTTTTCTGAGAAGCTAAGCTTTCGCCTTCTTTTTGACGACAACGACGACGACAACGACGAAGAACAAGACGAAGATGAAGACGACACTGACAAAATCATTTTCATGAACGTGTGTGTGTATATATATGTATGTGTATGTATATGTAACAGGTATAGAATAGATAGATAGTGTAGAAATAGATGAAATCGAACTATCTCGTTTCTATAGCGAATGATAAGAGAGAAGCAGACGATAATAGTACTATCGACTAGCTTTATCATCGAAGCACAATTTCATTAGGACGCACATTCGCTGTTACAACGGCTCCCATGAGACGTCGAGCTATACGAGGCTTTAATTAATCGTTTGCAAGGCCGACATACTTCCTCATACTAATCGAGTCAACTAAAGAGAAAGAGAGAGAAAGGAAGAAGAAGAAGAAAATGATGAAGAAGAAAGGAAGGAAGGAAGGAAGGAAGGAATATTTATCGTACTGTGAAATTTTGTCAGTAAAAAATAAAAGCAATTCATAATAATTATATTAATTAAGTGAAAAACAAAAAAAAAGTTTCAGATAATTTATAAAACGTTCTAAAAAGTGTGAAAGATATTATTAAATCTTTGCTTCAACGAAATTGTTTATTAATTTTTGTTAATAATTAAATAATTATTTTGAGAAATATAAATAAAGAAAATACTTTTCAATATATTTCTTTTTAAATTATTTTCTGTCAATCTTTTCTAAATGGAAATTTGAATTTTTTGGTTAGATATATATTACATATATATTTTAATTATGATTAAGTAATATTAAATTAAATAATATCAAATTAAATTAAAATTAAATTACATAATATATTCAATTTTAATAGTTTTTTTAATTAGTATATTTTAATTATTAAAATATTATAAAATTTTGTTACATATATATTACATATATTAATCTATTCTATTTATAGAAATGAATGAATTTTAATATTTTCTTTTTTTTACAAATCATCCCTGTATAACCATCTTCAATGTATCCTTATATATTTTATAAATTTTCATGTAAAAAAAAATTAATCTTATCTAACAATTTTCTTCAACATTTTCCTATCATTCAACCCACTCGTTTATCGATAAAAAATAGAAACAAAAAAAAAGAATTTCAAAGTTCGTAGCACGAAAAGACGTAACGCATCGACCGATCGTCACCTCATGATCATAAATATAAACCCAAAACCACCCCAATCTCTCCCACCTCTGGTTATAGGTAAGTTGCTTCTGAAGTTTTCAATTTTTCGATCGATAGGCTTGTCTTACTTGTAGATTTTTCATTTCTATACCAACCAAACTGAACGGTAACTTTAACGTAACGAAATGGAACGATTCTCATAAGTTTCCAAAAAGACACATATGTATATATTGAGTACTTTGTCAACATATTGTTTAGAGACTGTACCTTTAAGGATCTTGACATCGATCATACAGGGACCCTTTTGCTAAAATAATATCCACTGTTTCACGTGAAATAAACGTAATAGCTCTTATGTAATCGAATTCCGTTAACTCGAAGCTATTCTCGTCCTTTTTATTGGCTTCATCGATAGATAAAGTGGCAAAACACTTCTTCATTGATTATCGTTTGATTCGTTTCTTCATAAATAAAAACTAAAGGGGAGAAGTGGTAACGAGAACGAAAATTGGCTATGAGAAAAGATTCATACAATGACGAATCTAAATTTTATCACCGCATTCATACTTAAAGATAAGAGAAAATAGGAAAAAAAAATAAAAGAAAATGAACGGGAAGGGAAAGATAAAAAATGGAAAAAAAAAATAAAAGAGATAAAAAAAATATGAGAAGAAAGAAAATGGAAAAGATATTAGAAAAGTTATTGCGAAAATGGTCAACGCACACGCACCCACGCATCCACCTACGCACACACACGAATACAAACAAATTGGGAAGAAAGTTATAACGAGATCGATGAAGAACGATTACGTCGATCAAAGGAATACTATTGAGGAGAGGGAAGAGGAAGAAAACGCTATACGTGACGTAGTTTATTTTCGTTCGATTAGTCAAGGTCGCGAAAGGAAAAAGAAACGATGGGGTGAGGGTGAGTTGGAAATTGCCAGAGCTAAACGAAAAACACGTTCTCTTTATTTCTTTTCTTATTTCTTTCTTTCTATCTATCTTTTCCTATGTATATATATAATGTAATATGGTTTATAACTATAATTAATAAAGTGAAATATTAATTCACAAATAATACTTGGAATTTAAATTAGAAATGAATTAGCGTAATACTCCAAACCTTTTCTTTTATTATTTTCAATTATATATTATTTATATAATTTATATATTATTATTATATTGTATAACATATTATATATGTATCATATATATTAATATATTTTAAATTATATAGTAACATAATTAACTAAGTTATTTATTTTAACTTACAATACTATATTTTTACTGACAATATTACATATATAATAATAATAATAATAATATATTTTAAATTATTTAGTAACATAATTAACTAAGTTTAATCCCACAATGGATTTGTTGTTAACCCTTTAACTTATAAAATGAGAAAAAGAAAGTACTACTTCTGCAAACATAATTTTTTTTATAATATATTTTATTATTTGTATAAATGAAATTTAAAAAAGAAATTTGCACTTAAAAAGATAATAGAAAAAAAAAACTTGTAACTTTAAAAAATTAAAATTTATAAAATTATAATATATAACGCCATCTATTGTATACTAACAGAAGAACCAAAGGACTAACATAACCTTAAATAATATATCCCTAAATTGATAATAAAAAAAAAAATTATTAACTGCTAACTAAACCAATTTATTTTTTAAGTTAGATCAAATCAAATCAAATAAATGAATTTTTCTATTCAATTTTCTAATTCAATTTATATTCCTATTCTATTATTTCTATTCAGATATATATATATATATATATATTTAGTTTCCACATTTCGCTACGATTTTCATCGAGAAAATTGAACCTTCATACGCATGTGTGTGTGTGTGTGAATTATGTGAATTATTATATATCATTCTACCTTGTGTGGGGTAAACTACCGAAGATTATATTCATAGAAATATAAAGAAAATTGAACAAAAAATTGAACAAAAAGACCTCCCGTTGAGTTGGTCCATCATGGTCTCACAATGTGGGGGCCCCGCAAAAGTTTCCTTTCCAATTTCTTTTAAACTATTGTACGTAAATAGTTTGCGCATCGTTGTCACTTTGAAAAGCCAGTCGGTTTTTCGTTTTGATCGGGTAGGATAGGGTAGGGTAGGGGAGGGGAGGGAGGGAGATATTTAAAAAATATCTTTAAGATGAAAGAAAAATAATAGGACACAAAAAAAGGAACTCCAACTGTTCGGCCCATTAGAAGCCCGATGACTAAGACATTTTTCTCATCGTCATTTTTCATTTCACAAAAGTTAACAAAAGATATCTCTCTTCTTTCTGTCAACCCCCGCCAATCCTCCTCCCCCTTACCTCCTCGTTTTACCGAATGGTAAGAAAAGGGGAAGCGTGCGTTTCAATGACTGTCTCGAACTAAAATTGATACGTTTTCTAGCTTGCCGTTCCATCTTCTTCTTCTTCTTCATCTTCTTCTTCATCTTCTACTTATACTTCTTATTCTTTTTACATTTTCTTTTTATTCGTGAGAAAAGAAACGAGCGACGTTTTTGATCGACTTTTGACGATCTTTCTACCCCTTTTGAACGTCAAGAGAGAGAGAGAGGGAAAGAAAGGGGTCGTTTACTTGGCGAATTTTTTGTTTCCACCGTTTGTGTCTCGCCAATTCTCTCCTTTTCTCCCCCCTACTTTACCTCACCCCCTATCTTTTTTTTATAGTCGAAAGATCGATATAGAACGCGTTGAATGTTGGTAGTGATGGTGGTGGTTGTGAAGAGAATTTTCCTGAATTTCGTTGACGCGTACCTTGACGTTGACGTACGTCGAAGTCGACGTGGTTAGCCCCCTTCTCATCCCCCAACCCCCTTAGACCCACAAAACACCCCGACAACTCTGTGCAACCTTTTCCTGATGACGCATGCATGAAATTGCAGGCTGGTTTATCGCTTATGATAGATATGCTTTATATTAGCAGTTTTTATATGAACATTTTTATTATAAATAATTTTTGAAGAAACTTTTACCCCACCCTTTATTGTCAGATTAAAAAAAAAATCAATCATTTATTTGTTTATTATAATTACTACCTTATGTTTTTCATTTTACTTCTGAGATGGAACAGAATGGAACGAGTCACGTTAATAATAAAATAAATTTACGATTGAAAAATAAAATAATTTCATATTTAATTTATTACTAATAAAGTTTATGGGGGTAAGGGATTTAGGGTTATTTTTTTTCCTTTTTTTTTTTATTCATTTCAACAGTTTCGTAGCAAGTCCTCGTGTTACTATTTTACCACGGGGGTATCACGTAACGTTGCAGGTGTGCCAAATATTTGTTGAGAAAAAGACCAAGGAGAAGAAAGAGGAGGAGGAGGAGGAGGAGGAGGAAGGAGGAGGAAGAAGAAGCATTTGCCGCGTGAGCCGAAATTTTACCGAGTCTTTCGCCACGGAAAATATCTCTCCTGGAAGGGAAAAATCCTTGGCTCCTTTTAGGTATACACACATACACATATATAGAAATACATCAACGTGGTAATAGTACCTTTCCCTCTTTTCTTGAAACGAGCAACGACAGGACGAAAAGGAGGAGGAAAACGTCAGGATAGTAGTTACGCGAGCTTTAGTCGCTAGCCAACACACACACACACACACAATACGTCGTACTAGCTTGATATAGGATATATCCTTACGACGAATAACAAGGAGTTTCATATATTTCTGTAATAATGTAAAAAGGAAGAAGAGAGGGGTCACCAGGATTGCAGTGACAGGAGCAACAACGGGATATGTCTCAATGTTTTGGTCCTCTCCTGTCAGCTGTCTCTAACTCCTCCCCTTCCCCCTATCCTCCCCATTGTTGGGCACAACCAAATCGACAATAGCACGGTTCAAATAACGCGTCTCTCTCAACCAATACCAAACTCTACTAGTATCGTATACCTGATGTTGGAAGAAAAAGAGAATATAAACTGAAAAAAAAAGAAAAAGGAGCAGAAGAAGATGATGATGATGATGATGGAACGATACGTTACCCTACTACTACTACTACTATTACAGAGAAGGTGGTCCTATTTCGAAACCGATTCAAAGGGACGCGTTGGACACTTAAGATGGTCCCCTCCCTTTTTGCTTTTAAAGTTTGCTCTTTTGTGGTACTCTAATAAGGTTTTCTTTTTTTGCCGTTCTCAAGAAAGATCGATCCCTTCCTGTTCCACGTGTTATAACGAAGAATCATACCTTTACCAAAATATTTTGATGTGGTCATATTATGTTACAGTTCAATGATTCTTCGATTAGTCTTCCCTACTTATTTTCACGTAAATAAAAATGTTATGTTATTATAGTGATATACTATGTCTACAATATCAAAACATGTAATTTAATAATATAAAAATATAAATCTTTTTTATTTGTTTTCTTTTTCTTTTTTGTCATAGATTTTTAATGTTTTGTTTTTTTGCGAAGAAAAATAAAAAATATTAAGTTTTTTTATCCTAGTGATATGGGTACTATGTCTATACTATGAAAACATGTAAAATAATTTAATATTATTATTTAATATTATTATATATTAAATTATTTAAATATATAAATATTTAATATTATTATTAAATTACTATTATTAAATTTAATATTATTATTAAATTATTATTACTAAATTTAGTATTATTATTAATTATATAAATATATAACTATTTAATTATTATAATTAAATTAATATTATTATTATTATTTAATTAATATTTAAAATATAAATCCTATTCGTTTTTTTCCCCCATACTTTTATAATCTCTTGTTTTTTGCAAACAAAACAAAAAATATTCGACGATATAAATTATACCTAAATCTAACCTTCGCGAAATATTCGTTGTTCGTTTAATGTTAACCCATTTGGTTATTCAAAAACGTGTTATTATTAAAGTAAAAGATAGTACTTTTTATAACAGCATGATTGTATAGTTTTTACTACCGTTGCTCGTTTAATTTCTTTTACTCCGTCGTGTAAAACTGCTAGCTAGCTTTACTGATACAACATATATAATTTTTGCGCCAATCCCAAATGAAAGGTTACAAAAGAGAAAGATAGAGAGAGACAGAGAGAGAATTCCTATATACATATATATATCAATCCCAAGAACTCTTACGTAGGTCCCGAATATTCGGGATAGAATTATATACTAGAAACGGTGTTTTAAACGAACGGGAATTTAAATGCTATAGGCTATAAACATTTTGAAAACCATTAAACCATGTTAGACATAGTGATTACTGGACAATTTTTAGTCAGCCAACTGACACTATTGAACAAATTATTATCGTTCCCTTTTGCTAAAATACTTTATCAAAATAATTCGAATTTAATTTTGTTAAACCATTCATTCCATTCATCTTGATCGAAAATATTTTGACTTCCCCTTCTTTTCTTTTTTTGTCATCTTCTTTATTTTGTATTTGTTTGATTTATTTATTTTTGTTTTTTTTTTCTTTCAACACAGAATAAAAATGATATTACAATCAAGTAAATGATTTACCATTCTAAAAGATGCATTTTAAGAAAAACTAGGAAGGAAAAATATTCTTTGGAAATGTGAGAAAGTTAAAAAACAAAAGAAAAAAACAAAAAGGTTGGATTTTTTTTCTATATGCAAGAAAACGGAAAGTAGTATGTACTCTTCCCTTATTTTGCACATTATTCAAGAAAAGTTAGATATGAAAGAAGGAAATGATGAAAATCGTCTTACTTTTAGTTTCTCTTACGGCACCTTTCCATAAATCTTTTTACGCGGGTCAAAGGAGTCAACGTCGTTAGAATCGGATTTCTTCTTCTTCCTCTTCCTCTTCTTCTTCTTTTTCTTCTTCTTCGTTGCCACGTGTCGTGTATATTTTGTTGGCACCTTTGAAAAAGTACGAAATAAACGAGAGCAGCAGCTGTTTCGATAGACGACGGTAGTATTAGAGAGAATGAAAAAGAAAAGAATGTGAGTGAATGTTATTTATATACCCAGTGGCCTACGAAATTTATTATTTTTTTCTTTCTTCTTTTTCTTCTTCTTCTTCTTACTAGTGTTTTTAAGGACAGCTGATCGTTTGTACTTAATGACGACAGGAAAAGCCCCGACTCGATACGTTCGACAGATTTATAGTGACATTTAAATTAAAAATATACAAACATTACTTTATATATATATATATATATCTATCATAGCTTAGATATATCTTTTTGAAGTTCTTTTTTTCAAAAACAATTTTATATTTCCATTTCCTCTTCTTTCGTATTTTAGACGTGTCCTATATTAACTATTTTACTTATAGTGTACTTATTTCTTCTTATCTTTCCACTTCATAAAGAGCTTACTACTACTACCACTACTTGAAAGGAATTTATTTTATTTTTTTATTTTTCCCACGATGACGGCGACTTAAATATAATTAAAGAAAAAAAAAAACAAACAAAAAAAGAAAGCAACAAAAATTACATAATATCTCGTTGCATTTCACAAATTAATTATTTGTATTTATTTTATTATTTATTTTTTTTTTTTATTATATACGAAATGACTAATAGCAATGGAATTAATTTATAAGTGTGTCATTTTTTTATTTTATTATTTTTTTAAATTATTTTTTTTTTTTTTCATTATACGAAATGATTTACAGAAAATGGAATTAATTAATAAGTGTGTCATATTTTTATTTTATTATTCTTTTTAATTATACGAAATGACTTATTAGCAATGGAATGTTTTATAAGTGTGTCATTTTTTCGTAAATTATTCGAAAGTTAACCTTTCTTCTTTCACCCCTAGCCCCAGCTTCCCATAAGGTCAACATTTAATGATCACCGTTATCAGAGAGAAGAGAATTAATATTCCGCGTTAGTTCAGCACGAAATTCTATCGACTTTGGGTTCGCATCTTGTCTAGCTATTAGATCGATCATCTTCGAGATGAGATCTACGATCTTCTCGATCGTGTTTGGCCTGAACCCATAATAATTATTAGGACTACGTGGCAAAGGTTTGCGAACGTTGTAATCGAACCGTCGTTATTATATTCCCACTTTCATTTTGATTTCGAATGATCGATCATAAACATCCATTAGAGAAAGAGAGAAAGTTTATTAATCTCTCAATCACGTGATCTTCGAAATCTCACGTCAAATCGGAATTCCAAATTTTCCCCATAAATCACAATTTTCTATTCTACGTTAATCCACGAAATTCGTCAAAATAGTTATTTACTTATTTATTTAATAATTATTTTCTTAATACCTGTTCTCGTTCTTATTTAAATAAAAACATTTTTATTAACTTCGACAAATATATTTCATACCCCTTTTTTTAAAATAATTCGTGGAAAATTTGTTAGCAATGCAAAACGTTCTATTTCACGTTTTTCAAGCAAGTATTTTAATTTATTTATTTAATTCCTCTTGGATAAATAGAAATGATAATACAACCGTCTTTTTTTTTTTTATTCAATGATCGTTCATGCTTATCTTCATCTTACCATTAATCACTTTGAAACGATAGTATTCGTAATAGAATATGAAATTAAAAAAAAAAAAACACACACCCACACAATTCAAAAAAGATGAAACAAATCTTATAAGTAAAGAAAAAAGAAATAAAAAAGAACTAGATTATAAATTACAAAAAGAAATATTAGAAATTTTTGTACCTTTTTTTTAATCTTCATCGAAGAAAAATAAAAAAGGAATAAAAGTGACATAATTATTTGTTGAAATATAGTTTCAATAGTATTTTAAAAAATAGTCCCACGAAACTTTACTGAAGGCAAAGTATAAAATAAAATTCGCGGGTAACGCGTTTGAAAAAGTCGATGACGGATTTTCCCTGTCCCCCACTTTTTTTTCGCGAAATTAGTGAGAATCGAAAAAGGGATTTTAGTGGGGTAGAAGGGGGGAAGGTTGGGGGAGGTAGAAAAGAGAAAAGCTTTTCTCCAACTGGTTGCTAGGTAACGACGCAGCCCTTCCTTCTTTATCTAACTCACACTCACATTCAGATTCACACTAATACTAACACTCATACTAACACTTTCCCGTTTGGTTGCTCGCGAGAGCACTTCGCCTTTCCGGCACGAGCAACAACACTCATCATTTACAAAAGCGACCCTTTAGAATAAATCCGCATCACCTTTTTTTAAGGGTTGATACTCTCTTTCTCTTTTTCTATCTCTCTCTCTCTCTCTCTCTCGATGAGGGGGATTACGAGAGAAAGAGGAAAAGAGATAGAAGATAAAGAACACGTTACTTTTCTCCGGGTTCACGTAATTCCCGTGTCTTTTCCGTGGCCTGCAGCATTTTCGAAAGAACGAGACGAGATTTCGCATGTCCATGATTAACTTCCATTCATCAATGGCTTAGCTCTTTCTCTCTCTCCTATTGGTTCAGTCTTAAATCTCGAATTCGAACTAACCCTATATATAGGGATACTCTACCTCTATAGCTTTTTTTTATCTTTTTTTTTTTCACTAAGCATTTCTAATCCTTTCATCTTCTTATTTCACGTTTTACTATTTTATAGAATTCTGTTTTTTTCTCTCTCTCTCTTTCATTTTGTGCAAATTTTTTTTCTGCTAGAGTTAATCAAATTTTTATCTTACAATCACATGTTCCTTTTTTTCTATTTTCATTTTCTTCACTTTTTCTAGTTTAATTATTAACTTATGCATTTATTTAAAAGATTATTTTTGTTCCTATTTTTTTTTCTATCAATGCATCTGTTTTTTTTTTTATTCAATCATATTGAATTTCAAACCTTTTCTATCATTTAATATTCTTTTTCTACATTTCCGTTAGAATATTTTTTTTTTTAAGGTGCACTTATTCGACGTGATTGAATCAATCTTTTTATTAATGTGAATAATAGTTAAGAATTTCTAACAGTATTAATGTTCAACACATTATCGTATTTGTTTGACTACGTTGAACGGGAGAAAAGCTGCTTAGATGTTAAGTTTCTTAACCCTTTCAAGTTCACACCTAATTCAACGACTGGTCTAAATTTCACGGACGCTAAGTTAATTACACGACGTAATTAAATGTATCTACTTTAATTCTCATAGAACATTTTATCCGATAGAAATCAATTTTTATTCCAATTTTGGATACAGAAACAAAAGTAACAATAAAATAAAATAAGATAAAAGAAAATAAACGTAAGAAATAAACAATGTTTTTAACAAATTTTTATCAATTCGAATTTCAACGCAACACTTTGATGTGTCTACTTTAATTCTCATAGAAAATGTTATCAAAAATAAATCAATTTTTATTTCAAATGTTGGACAGATAAAAAGAAAAGTAATAATAAAATAAACGTAAGAAATAAACAATGTTTTTAATGAGTTTTATTCATTTGTATTTCAACGTGTGATCTCGGGTTAACAATCGAATGATTTGATTTTTTCTTTCGTATTTAGGATAAAATGTATTAAGTTGTATAGAAATAAAAATACTACAATTATAAAATCTTCTCGTTAAAAAAAAAAAAAAAACAAGTATTTAAGAAGAATAGGGTCCTTCATTGAAATTGCCATTAATGATTATAAAAGTTAAGCTGTAACAAAGATCTTGCATTTTGTACGAAAAGAAAAGAATGCAAAAACGAGAAAGACACACGTTAGAGTCGTAAAAGGTAAATGGTCCTCGCGCATTTCGTGCAAACTTTACGGTTCTGTTAATCTTGGAACATTAGGAACGGGCAGAAGAGGGCTTAATTAACGCATAACATATAACCCTTCTCCTTGCCTCGCTAACAGCGATTTCTTGCCTTTCCTGAATTAATCTGAAGAAAAATAAAATAAACAACAAAAAAAAAAAGAAAAGAAATTCGAAGAAAGAAAAGAAAATAAAAATAAAAACGATGCTAAACGAAACGAAATGCAACGAAACGCAAATGGGGAACCAGGAATAAAGAAAAAGAAAAAGAAGAAATAAAAAGTAAGAATATAAAAAAAAAAAAATAAAAAATAAGGGAAGAGTTAGAGAAAACGTAAAAATGAGAAAGAAAAGAAAAATTTTCAAGTTACAATTACTCTAAGTTCGTAAGAGATAACGACTACTCACTCCCGCCATTTTATTCGCTTCTTTTCCTTTCCTTTACCTACTCTTTTTTTTTTTTTTTATCAGCAGTTTAGTCATTTGAACAATTCCTACTGTTCTCGTCTAATACGCGTGAATTTGAGGAGGAAACCTCTTCTCGTAATTAAAACTATCGGTAAACTTCTCTCCTACGCGCGATTTTTACTTCCGTTTAAAACTCCAGCTCAAACCCACCCTCACCCCTCCTCTACTATCGTTTTTTTTTCCCTTCTCTTTCTTTCCAATCTTAGAAATTTTCTTATCTAAACTTGGCGAGTTTGCGATAGTTATTTTCTCTAACGGTCTTATCTGAAAACTGGTTAATCTCGTGAAGTTCTAATCAACTATATACTATAATAGAAATATATTAAAACTAATTTCGAAGAAGATTATCGATTGCTATCGTTTCACCTTAACTTTATTCAACCTCTCTCTCTGACCCTTTCTAAAAAAAAAACAAAAATTAAAAGATATCAAAGAAAAACATTTTGAAGAATAAGAAGCAGCAGCAGCAGCATCACCACCAGCACCAGCAGTAGCAGCACAGCAGCAGGAGCAAAAGGGGTAAGTTTAATCGTTTAAACGACATATTCGTATCTTTTCTTAGCGTTAAGAGACAGGACAGGACGACTTTCACAATTTTACGACACAAAGTTTGCTATCTATACGGGCGTATGGACCTCCAGGTAGAACAAGCGCTTAATTAAGCGAATAACATATATCACATTAACGTCTGCCGTTCACCTTAACTGCTTTCTTCCCCCATCCTCCATTTTCTTCCTTCATTCCATCCTTTCTTCTATCCTTTCTTCTCCTTCGAGTTCCTTACATGACAAGAATATCGCTTCGGGGATTATCTCATAATTGTGCAAGAGATCCACTTCCGTTGTTGTACTTTGTTCGAACTCGATATACCTTACCTGATATCTTTTTATTCTACATATTACGGTTCATTTAATACATATATATATATATATATATATATATATATATATATATATATATATATATATACTTATTTATATATTTAATTATAAATCAAAAAAAGAATAGAACAAAAAATAGATATATTTTTAGGATTTAGGATACTATTAAAAAAAAATTATATAATCAAAGGATTTATCAAAGTTCATATAAGTAACATAATAATACTAACACACTATACCTTCCTAACATAACACGTATAAATGTAATAATAAGACAAATTCTCATCGCGTTCTCCTAAAAGAATTCTATTCATACCTTGTTCCTATTCAAGACGAGGCATCAGGTAACAAAAAAGGATACAAAAAAAAAAAAAAAAGACTGGAAAAGACATAACAAGCAGAAGCTTGATTGTTAGACGGGAAATTTAAATCAAATACCAGGTTGGTGTCAGTTCTCTCTGTTACTGGCACGTACCTACGTACCCTACGTACCTACGTACGTACCTACCTACGTACATATGTACGTGAGAGGCATTCGCGAGAATGTAAGCTCGCTTTCTGAAAGGGGCCACACCACCTTGGGCTTGGTACGAGCCCACAGACGAGCAAATAATATTAGCAACTTCCATGGTCCTCATAGAAACGACACCCCCACTCTCCCACCTCCTCCTCCTCCTCCTCCTCCCTTATCTTCTTCTTCCTCCCTCTGTCTCTAACGTTTTCATTCTCTCTCTCTCTCTCTCTCTCTCTCTCTCTACCTTTTGCTCTCTCGAAACAAGCACGAACAAACTTTGCTTCCTGACTAAGCTCGGACGCTCGACAAGGGCTTAATTAAGGGAATAACATATATCATTTTAACGCTCGACATCAACCTACCTTCAAGAGTTCTAACGCTCGAAACTAAGGAAGCTAAAGTAAGTAAGTAAGGTAGGAAAGGTAGGAAGGATGCAGTAGTGTAAGAAGGCACGTCGAGTCCAGTTCACCTTTTCAAAATGAGATCCTAGCTCGGAGCCACACCAAGAGATGTTCGGTATTCGTTCTCCATTCAATCCTCGACCAACGGGGGGGGGTGGATTCCCTTCTAACCCTTAAACCATATACAATCGTCCTTGCCAAGCAAGCATTTGCCAGCTAACTAAGAGAAACTTATTGATTCTTTCCACTCAAACCCAAACCCCCAACCTCCAACCCACCCACAACTTCACTTCCAACACCCTACGTCTTAAATTCTTTCTCTCTCTCTTATACCATGAAAATTCTTATCTTTATCTCTCTTATTTCTCATTTTTTTTTTCTTATTCTTATTCTTTTACCCGAACTTCCATTTCTTTCTCCTCTTCTCTTTCTCTTTCTTTTCTTCTTCCCAACCACCTACGAACAACCCTGTAACGAAGATCTTCTGGAATTACATAGTCGGCTTGTGTACGACGGTGCCTTGAGGCAATGTTCTCTCGCTAGCGAGAAACTACATAGAAATAAGGGGAGGGGGGGAAGAGAAAAAAAGGGAAGGAAAATAAAAGAGGATTGCTAAAACCTGCACACATACATACACATATACAGGGCTTTTCTCCTGATTCGCGAGAAGATCGAACGAACCGCACACGTTTACCTTTTTCCCCTTTTTCCTTTTCTCCAAGAATTTTACGAAATGATACTTCCGTTTTCTTTCTATTTCTACGAATGCAATCCTTACAAGATAAAATAGGAAAAAGCTGTTCAGCAATATATATGAAATTTCAAAATTAAACTACGGATACGTAGTATGCCGATAAAATCGAATAATTTAAAGTTGCAGTGTGGTGTCATTTAAAATCAAATTAAAATCAAACACAATTTGATTTATAGATTATACAAAATAAAAAAGTAATAGAAGTTAAATATTTAAAAATAAAAAAAAAGTAATCTTCTATCGTTAATAAGTTCCGTGCTACGTGTATCACCGGTGGTACACGTTAAACTTGTTCTTTAGGCCACGTGTACCACCAATGGTATACTTACCATTAGACATATTTACTAAATGCGCAAAAATATTATAATAATAATGAATTATATAATTAAATATATAATTAAAATTATAAAAAAATATATTAATTAATAATATTAATTTTATAATAACTAATAATTACATGTAATGGTTGATTTTGTTAAAGCACAATTAAATGGTTTGAATAACAAGTCAGGTAAAACGGGCTTGGCACGGAACGTGTTATCTTTTTATTTATCATTTCGTTATTTTTGATCGAGAAACCAAGTTTATAAAAGAATTCTTTTAACAAACTGTAGATGATAATAGTAGGTGATATCATCTTCGTCACCGTATCGATAGAAAATTGTGGATGAAATAACACCGTGTGCAGGATCGAATTTTTCTTGTTCTTCTTTTTTCTTTTTTACGATTTCCGTGTGGCAAAACAAAGTATCCAATCCATCTATCCGTCCTGTTCTACGAGAGAAGATCGAAATAGATTCTCGTATCTCCATTTTCTCTATCGTACTGCTGGAGTAGCGCAGATGGCAAACGCCCACATGCTGAATTAATTATCCCCACCAGTTAGATGAACAGAAACCAGCAACCAACCCAACCAATCGTCTCTCTACCTTAGCTATCATTGGAATCACTCTCGTATCAACGATTTTCTATGAAAATACTAAAAGAAAGATAAAGAAAGGGAAAGAGAATATGAAAAAAGAAAGAAAAAAGAAAAGTTTATATTAAATCTGTCTACAATCTCAAACAAAAGTAATACTAAAGAAATAAAATATTTCAAAGAAAATCTAAGAAGAAGAAGAAGACGAAGACGAAGACGAAGAAGCTTTGAAAACGCATGCCTTATTAAACTTTTGATGCTTAATAGAGGAAGGGTGGAAGGGTGGAAGGAGATTCTTACTCTTCCCACTAAGAGTACAAGAGAAAAGGGACGATAAGAAACGTAAGGAAGGTAGGAATTGTGGAAGCTGTGGGAAAATGCACTTTCAACCCTTTACCCCTTTCACCAAAAGTAAGAGGAAGAAAGAGAGAGAGAGAGGCTAGCTAGCTAGCTAGCTAGCTAGTCGTGAATATTGAATTATCATTAGCAAATTCCATTATACGACAAACAGTCCGCTGCAGTCCCTGCTAATTGTAACTGGTTAAAGTCTTTAGCTATTTGAGTTAGAAGTTATCTCCCGTAATTTCAATGGCGCTTTCAAGATCGTTCTCTATTCATGCGAGACGGAAGGGAACATTGCCGTTATCGTCTGTCTCTCTTACTCTCTTTCTCTTCTCTATCATCTCTCTTTCAACACTGTCTATCTTTCCACCCACCACCCAACTCCTCTTCCACCTTCTCCCATTTCTCAACGTCTCTCTGTTTTCTAACAACCGAGAACGTATCAAGCATAATTCGAACATCCAAATGACTGCCTACGAATGTTTTATCTATCGACTAACATCGATGTTTACCAACGAGGGGAGAAGGGGGTGATAATGTAATCATAATTGTTCGAGTTACACGATCCGTTCGAAGTTTGTTTTTACGGTTGAATTTAATTATGCGTAATTTGGGTTCGTCCTTATCACCCAACGTGGAGTGCATTTATTATTATCGTAGAATTAAGATTCTTATAAAAATAATATGTCATAAATAATTATTATTTATTTAAAATATATTACACAAATGTCGTTGTATCTTATGGAAGATACAAATGGATGTTTTTTAAAATCTTCAACGTGACTTTATAAAGCTGCGAAAGTTCTTATTAAAATGAATAATAAAAACAAAAATAAGAGGAAGGGGGGGAAAGAAAAAAAGTAAAGCAACAAGAAAAAAGAAAGTAAAATCCAGGAGTTGGTGGTGGTGGTGGTGGTGGTGGTGCCGGCTGCCGACATCAAAATTGTGTTTCACTTGGAACAATTTGCATAATACGGTAATCTTCTGCGTAGGATAGCGTATTTGTTTCAGAGCTGTCCAATTACATGGAAATGCTTCCCCATCATATCAAGGAGATACACCTTTACATCACTCAACAGGCTGACAACGCCGACAGCTACACACCTATCTTGAAAAAGAAATGCAGGTGGGCTCGACTGGCGAGAGGAGGACGTGATTAATGTGTGGAAGATAAGAAGAAGAATAAGGGCCCTACTACGCTTCCGGAACGCACCAACATGAGAGAAAACCTACGCAATACGCGTGTTAACTTTTACTATATACTTCTGACATTTGATACTATGAATATTTCTTGAAATACAAATAACAGTTGAATAAGTAGAATCATATCGGATTGATATAGAAAGATGTCTCTAAATACATGTTTATTATTTTGATATTATTATTATTATTATTATTATTATTATTATTATTATTATTATTATTATTATTATTATTATTATTATTATTATTCGTACAGAGAATTAATCAAATTCACCCCGTTGAACTTTAACGAATCGAGTAGAGTAGTAATGGGTTTTACATTAACCGAATGCAACAAACGCAACTATGTCGTATATTCATATATATATATATATTAGTTATTAGCATTGAAAGGTAGTAGGTAACGGCAAACTAGCAAAGCATCTACTCGGTATACTCAAAGCAAATCCAAAAAGCAGTAGCACCAGCATCATTCCCATCACTGTTACCACTACTATCATGCATTACGTTTCGGCCTAACCGTTCTCTCTCTCTTTCTCTTTCTGTTGCGGTCTCTAGTTGGAATGCGAATACTTTGAGATGGGCCCTTTAAAACTCTTCGTTATGAAAGGGTTAACAAAGCTTTGTTGATTGTTAAACTGTTAAACATTGACAGCTTGTTTGTTGGCTGGATTACCTCTTAAACATACGTTCAAACAATTAGAATATTTTCAATTATACATATGTCATGATAATATGTACAATGTTATACGAATCTAATATCTACATATTAGATTCTATTACTACTATTTAAGAGGTTAATTTAATAAACTAATTAAAATAATATTTAATAGATCAATCTACTATTAAAATTATATTGTACATATGTCATGATAATAAATACAATATTATAATCATTTTGTTTACCCATGCACTATTAGATTGGTATTTTCTAAACTTCAGACAAAATTTCACGTTATAACTGGAAGATGAAAAGAAAAAATTTGACTTCGAAATCCTCTTTTTGAAGCGTGCTAAGAGAGTGCCTTGTATCACGTAAGAACACGTGTTTGATGTTTTTTATCCGACGTTTCGTGCGAAGAAATAAGAGGGGGAACGACTACGACTACGACGAGGTAGAGAAGGGTGTAGAATCCCTAAGCTCACGTCAGGATTTTGAACTTGATAGATTTACCAGCTGTAGCAGATACGCAGCCTTTTCATTTTTTTTGTTTTATTTTTTTTTCGGAAAATCCTCATAATTGGACAAACGTGCTAAGTATAGAAAATTGCTTTATCTGTCAAACTGTGCACATTTATATTTTTTGATTTTATACAATGATTTTAATTTATCACGCGTTAATGGCAGGAAGAATCCCATCAATGTTAATGAGATTAATGACGGTATAATTGCAGTTTTGCAATTAAAGCCGATAATTTTAACGCGATACCAACTACTAAACGATACACACATACCTATACGAAATGTGCCCCCGTGAATACGCTAATAGAAGTTTTAAATTAAAAGAACAATTATTACGCTATCTGATTCCATTGTATGCAAATAGGAATATAAATGCGTACTAATTTTCGCCCGAGACACCTCCAAGTAAAAGATAGAAAGAGAGGGAACTGTACCGTGAAGGATCCATCTTCGCTTTTCTATTCATGCAGTAAAAGCCCATTATAACTCGGGTACCATCGAAGAAAAAGAAATAAGAACAGGAAAGAGCCTTTTAACACACGCCTATTTTTTTCTTTATTTCTTTCTTTCATCAACTCGACCAATACCACCACCCATCCTTTAAACGTTATGATAAAAAAATAAAAGTAAAGAAAAACTACTTCCCACTTATGACGACGAAGTACACATCGTAGTAGTCTTGTGTATTTTCAATCGTAACTGTTAATGAATCCATTCGGCAAAGAGCCAAGATAGAAAAAAAAGCTTCTTCTTCTTCTTCTTCTTCTTCTCTTCACAGAGTCTATTAACTTTCTGACGGGGTAACTGAAAAATAAAAATAAAAAAAAGGTACAAAACAGAGAGGATAGAGAAGTTCGAAAGAGTTGTCGATAAAAGTAGTTGAAGAAAAATCGTCCTGTTATCTCTTTGATTGTATCTCCCCCCCCCCCAAAAAAAACAAACAAAAAAAATAATTAAAAATAAAATAAAATAAAATAATACGAAACGTTAAAATAGATAGAGAAACAGAAGAGGGGGGGGGGAGGGAGGATCAAATTCATTCGCATGATATACGAGTAGAGATTGGAAAAAGTGACAAAGAATGTAGAAAACAAATATTTGTCCGTCTCATAATACACTTTATATTGCATTCCTCCAACGTCGAGTGTTAATAATGCAAAACCAATTTTCGGTCGGTTTATTTCGGATTTTCTCGCTTAAAAACTGGTCCAAGCTGTGTGTTCAACAATCGTATACCCAACACAACCACTAGTATCACCGATAGTACGCGCAAGCGCATTTTACTTTATTCTCTGTCTCTCTCTCTCTCTCTGTTCGATGTGTTAAGCCCAAAACGCGAAATGCAACACGGTACCGCGATAATTCAATAAACTTTTCCCCAAATGCGAAGGAAGGGTTGGTTGGTAGCTAAGCAGAAATTGGGTGAATCGCGGTGGCCATTTTCGGTGTGCTGCTGCTGTTGCTGCTGCTGCTGCTGCTGGAGATGCATTTCCATATATGCGGCGTGTACAGGTGCGGAGAACGGGCGGTCTCTACACGTTATTTAGACGGCATTTTGCATTAATTATTCAAATGAGAAACGAGAAGAGGGGAAACGGGGGAAAAGGATGGTATGAGACTTGGGAGTAGGGGTAGGGGGTGTAGGAGTCGAGAACGAACGCTCAGACTCGCTTCACCGAGATTATCATAAATTACTTCCACCGACAACTTCATTTCGGCCTTGAACTATGAGCAACAATGTACGAAAGGAGTGGTTTAAGGAGATAGAAGCAAAAGTAGAAGCTGAAGAAGAAAATGGTGAACGGAAGAACAAGAAGGGAGCTTCTTCGTAGGGGGTGAGGTGAGGAGGCCTGTCAACCCTTGCAATTTCCTCGACGGATTAATGGATTGCGTTTCAGTTTCACGGAAAGTTTAATTAAATGATGATCTTCGATTATTCGACACCCGTCGTACCCAAATCGTCTCGTCGCTGTCTTCCCAAAACGTCCTACCTACTATTCCCTTCTCAAGATATATATATATATAGATATATATATAGATAGGTTCCCTAACTTTTATACCTCTCTATATCTCGTTTTATTTAAGAAGCCATACGTCTCGTTTCCAAAGTATCCCTGAGACTCTCGATGGATATAATTCAAAACTTGGATTATTAATATTAAAAGGTACAACGTTTCACCTACGTAAGAGACCGAGAACTAAATTACTTATTAGAAATCGTTATCAACATTTTACGAACCTTCTTATATTTTTAATTATACTTATTCTATTTTTGATTCAACGTTTCTTCTTCTGAAACTAATTCAACCGAACTTTGTGTAATATTCATTATCCTTACGTTATAAGTGACTGAAAATCAGAGTATGCCCTTTAAGATAATAAGGGCAAACTTAGCTTTTATATAAAATCGTTTTTTGATTATATCGTTTTAAATAAAATCGATCGTTTATTTTGGATTATTCGAAAAGTAATTTCGTTTTTCTTTTATGAAAATGCAATAACAACGTGAAGTATTGACCCAACTAAAATGCCATGGATCGGCCAATTACAGCTAACCGAGCATCGGTCGATCTATGGTAATTTTTTTAGATTCGCGACTTTGTATGGGATAAACAGATGATATTTGATAAATTTAATCTCTCACCGATTTCACGTGTTGTTATTTGCCGGTTGCATCAACTAATGACTATATTGTGTCAAGAAAAAACGAAATTACTTTCTAAACAACCCAATAATTTAAAATAATTGTGAAAGATACGTTGAATTTTTGTTTCAATTTTTCTGTTCTTGTTTTTTTTTTTGGTTACATTTACTAACTCGTATCTATCGAGATTATTACTTTTTTAAAAATAATAACATAATTAGAACGATCTCCAATTAAATTTGAAAGGTCGAGATGAAATATTTCAACGTTAAAGGACAGAAAAAAAAATAAGAAAAAATTTGTAACGCACATATAGATAGGGAAAAAAAAGCGTGTGCTTTTAACGACTTGTATAGCCTCTCGTCGGGAGGACTTCCTACCCTTTTTTTTTTTTTTTTTTAAACTCTCCGGGAGTTAGACGCACGCACGCACGCCACAGTGACTTTTAATGCGGCGAAACGAAAATGATATGTAATAAAATACGAAACAGCGTGAACACTTGTCGCGTCAATGTTGTTGATGTTGAACGATAAAAAAAAGAAAAAAGAAAATTAAAGAAAAATCCTTCGAGAGAAATTCTCGAAAGGATGACAACGAAAATGACGACAGCAGCAACTAATGATGATGCAAGTTAGGTTCGATTAGACTAACACACACAAAAAAAACGTCGTGCTTGAAATTGAGACATAATTTAAAACCACGTCGTTGTATCTTCATTTACGTACATTTATGAAAGAAAAAATAATATAAAAGATGATAGAGAGAGAGAGAGTAATGAAACCATAGGAGTGTATCATTTTCTTTACTGAAATAACGTTCATCGTTAAAAAGCTTATTTTATGTTGTTGATTAACAGTTTAACAAGGGGACGCAGCAGCAATGCATAAATACGAAAGTAAAGTACTTAACATGTATGAATATGTATGAGTTTTACTACTACTACTACTACTAGTGTAACTACAGGAAGAGAACAACCCGGCTGATTGTTCTATCGATGTTTTAAGAGCGCGAGTATCTTAAATGTGTGATGGATAACCGACTAAATTCATGTTAGGTTTCGAGGAAGTTCCGAGTTTCCGGCTCGTTTCTCTTTCGTGTCGGACAAACGCGTAACATGTTATAGAGCAAGGTAAGAGAATATTAATGTCCAGACTAACATTGATCGTTGATCCCCTTTTACCTTGAAGCTTTTACCCTTGATCGAATAAAACATTGCCACTAACGAACGAATTGAAAAATACGTTCAATCAAGTACTTCCCTGGATAGTTTCATCTTCTATTCGAGTGAGATCATAAAATTGGTTTCTCTTTTTTTTTTTTCAAATAAATTGATCATAGGGGATATTAACTTTTGGCAAAGGGAAGAGTAACAATGACAAATTTAAAAATTCGAATTTACAAAAGAAAATAAAGATATTCTTAATTTTTAAGTTTGTTGTACGAGAATGTTATTGGAAGATTTTAGAAAAAAAATGTTGTATCAAACACTAAATGAATAACTTAACACGTATAGATTCATATTGATTGATAAAGCAGTAAATAATAAAACTATGTACAAAAGGATATATGTAATGTTTATAATTAAATTTGCCAATATTATAAATGTATACATATTGTTCAAAAAAATAAGAATTATAAACGAATTTAATAAATTAGTTAGTAATTATATTACAGTAATGATAGGAAGATAAAATCATAATGATTAGAAGTACATACAATAAAATACACGTAATGTTTATAATTATATTTTGTAATATTATAAATGTAATTATAAACATTACGTGTATTTTATTGTACATAGTTATAATTGTTAATATAAATTGTACATGTAATTATATATTAATTTACAAAAAAAAACATTAAATAAATTTAATAAACTAATAAATTAAGCTACAGGAATGATAAGAACAATCGTAATGATTAGAATGACGTATAAATAATCGAAAAGTCAAACCGATTAAGTACTCGTTCGATCAAACAAACCGTTTACCTAAGCACCTACATCTTGTTACGCTCGAAAAAGTCCGAAGTATAGTAAGCGTATCCTCCTCCTCTGTCCTATATAGCAAAAAGTACACACACACAGAAGAAGAAGAAGAAGAAGAAGAAAAAACTAGGAAAGGAAAGGAAACTTTCAGCGTCCTAATTTCTAGTACTCGCTATCGACTAGTCTTTTCCCCCGTTTCCCCCCTGTTCTAAGAACATCAACCAACACCAACCAACGAGAGGAACCCCCTTTTCTTCTTCTTCCTTTCTCTATCACTTGAATCCAACCCACCACCATCACCACCACCACCACCACCACCACCGGTATTCTACTATCTACCTTCGTATCTCTCTTTTCTTCTATCGTGGCCCAATAAAAAGGTGAAAATAGAAGAAGAAGAAAAAGAAAAAGGAAGGAGAGGAAGAAGAAGAAAAACTCGCGCGTCGATTTGCCGTCGAAACGAACGAACGAACGAACGACCGAAGCCGTTTCTTCCTGTCTACCAAAATTGGCTTGCACGAGAAAACTACTCGAGAGACGAGAGAGACGAGACCAATGAAGCAGCTAATCACGCAAACAACGACGAACACTCCTTCCCCGTTTCCCTCGTACCCTTTACCTCTCTCCTTGTAGTGTTCGTAAAAGCCTAGGGTCGAGAAATATTTAGTTCCTAGACGACTACGACGACGAGTTCGAGATACGAAAGAAATAGGAAAAACAAGAGTGGTATTACCTACCCCCAATGATTAAACGAAACTTTTCATTGGGAAGGATATCTTTTTCTGTTTTTATTTTTATTTTTTTCTTACCACTATATATTTTTTTAATCTTCTTCCTTTTTTTCATCTTTACTAAATGGAACATTTCTTTTAGATTTTTTCGTTGGTAATTATTAAAAAAGAAAAATAAGAAATAGAACATATATATTAACCCTTTGAGTACTATGGACGCATATATGCGTTTGGTAAAAATTATCAGAATAATCTATCGACGCATATGTGTTTGTTTATATTAATGTAAAATAATTTAATGTTTATATTAACCCCTTAAGTTGCACGACTTGAGTTAACTCGAGAGGCGTTGTATTACGTTGAGCCAAAATTGTTCCTCTTAAGGGGTTAATTAATTAAATTATATTTATAAAGAAAAACTTTAATTATTAAATATAATTTATTATTAGAATCTGCTGGTTAATAATAAACTATCCCGTTATTACAAAATATTTTAGATAAAAGTATATTCAGCACTCAAAGGGTTAAAAGTAATATACAAACTTTTTATCATAGGAAAATTGGACACCTAAAACAATCAGATATTAATACAATATTTAATTTAATTTAATTTAATTTAATTTAATTAATAGCTAATTCTACTTTATGTGTTATAAAAAAAAATATATAATGTAGGACAAAACGTTGAACAAGATCAAAACAATATTTTCTAATTTTTTTACCTGTCCAACTTCAATATGATATAAGGTTTATATCTATTTTATATTGTGGACGCTAATAACAATTAATTAAATTAAAAGAAATATTCTTATTCTTCATCTTGATCAATTTGAACATCGATAACCAACGGGGGTGGGTTTGAGAGTCAAGGGGAAATATTCGAAAGATAGACTGATGGTAGATTGTAATTGGACTTGCACGCAGACAAAATTCAATTGGACAATTTTGTTGGACGAGGGCTAAACTCGACTAGACCTGTGGTTAATAGATTAGTCGTTGCTGCTTCTGCTGCTGCTGCTGCTGCTGCTGCTGCCTGAACTGCACTGCGGCACCACCACTATCACCCACCACCACTACCACCACCATCACTAGCACCAGGTTGTACGTTCGTTTCTAACAGAAAGAGAGAGAGAGAGAGAGATAATTCAAGCGTTTCCACGTTGCACCCTTGGGAACGATTCTCGACATGACCCCCTTCCTCACCCCTTTACCCCCTACCACTACCATCACCACCACCCTCCGCACGCGTCCCTCTTTCTAACAACGACAACGAATATCCCTTCTCTTCAAAGATACTTGCACGCGTTCGTTTTCTCTTGCAACAATGATTGCAATCCTTTTTACTCGACACTTTTTTCCCCATAACGATTCGTTCAATCATATTATCTCGATTACATTTATTTCATTTATTTTGTACTTAATTATAATCATTATATCTGGTTTTTAACTTTTAAACAGATTAAATTTACAAATTGAAGAGAAATAATAAACTTAGGGTAGACGTTAGGGTAAACAATTCTGAAGTGTATGGATCCTTGAAAAAAAAGACCACCTACATTGAATAAATATCTTCTTGTAAGATGAGACCGATCATTCAATCTTATCCCATACGATGGATTTTTTATGTAAACGAAACTCGAGTATTTTAAATTGTTCACTAATTGCATCAATTCAATGATTTCGTTTCAAAAAAATTAAAACAAATTGTTAGATCGATTCAATCAACTAATTGTAAATCAGTTAAATGAGTTTTAGATGTCCTTTCGTTTTTTTTTTTTTTTTTTTTTTTTTTTAATGTATTGCTAAATCAAAAACAATGAATCGTACGATTTAAGGGTTATTGGTTGTTTTTTTTTTTGTTTTTTGGAATATATTCACTTTGGTTACGCGGTTTTGGTATCGTGCGATCTAAACATTTGTCATGTCGCGTTTAGTTAGCTAGTAAATTCGATTGACTTTTATCGTTGACTATCAACCCACTCGGTCGTACTTTAATCGTTTTGTATCGGAACAACAATCATCGTATCGTAAATCTACTAATAACAATGAAATGAAGTCTCTGACAAGTTAGAAACGACATTTTTTTTTTTTTTATTTAACCCACGAAACACGAATAACATTGCGTGTATAAATTCTGTAACACTATACGAAAAAAAAATAAAATAAAATCAAAAAAAAAAATTTCGATATCACATAGGTAATAATAATTAATTCGATTATATCTATTTTTTTCCAAAAAAAAAAAAAAGATCGATAAATTAAATGCAATATGTAGTTTCATCGGCGAGATAATATTCAATGGGGGCCGATGTGACGCGATTATTTATATTATGTTCTACATTCCCAACCCGCCAGTCATAAAGCGTCACGTAATTCTATTATTTTACAATGTAAATTTATAGCAAGATTAGATCGTCTAGCATTTATGACGACGGCAAAAACGACTAAAAACAGAATCGATTAACTAATTTACAGGACAAAGCATTCGACTAAGAGCATGAAAGTTTGTTGTTATTATGGTCATAAATGATGGAAGATAAATAAAAAAAAAAGGTGCAAATGGTTCTTATCAAAAGAACGAAACATAGAAAGATTTAAAAAAAAAAAAAAAATGGAATTCCTTTCGGAAAGAATCACTAGGTTAAAACATTTGAAAAAAAGAAAAAAAAGAATTTTACAACATCGACATCAATTTGAAGTACCCATATGAGTTCTAAGAATCTTCGTTTTAGAAAGGCCACGCGACCATTCAGGTATTTCCGAATTATCTCTAACACATGTTTCGTTAGGTATACATTTCGAAATGCGGGTTGCCTAGAAGCATAATTTCGACGCATAATTGCATCAACTCTTTATCACCGACATTTAATGTTCTCTCGTAAATCTCAACGAACGCATTTAATAGTCAAGAAAAAAAATCCCTTTTCATCTATAACAATAAATAACCGAGTGAGTTCGAATGATGACGATTATTATTATTATTCTTTTATATCATCTTAAGAAAAGGTCGAACTATTAACTCAAACCTTTTATTCCCATAACTTCTAACAGGAAATAAAAATGATGTATTATAGTTTTTAAAAATGAATTCTTTTGTAAGAGAGAAAGTTGTATTTTTTGCGAAAGAGTTCGGTGACGAGTGAATTTGAACAAAAAAATAACAAAGTACAACAACGAAAGAAAGAAGAAATAAAAAAAAAAAAACGAAAATAAAAGGTAAATTTAAAAATGATAACACGTGTTCTTAAGTACATCCCCACTCTCTTTCTTTCTCGATATCAATTTAATAACACTTCGACGTTAGCTTTCGAAGAAAAACTTTCGCAAAACGGAATATCGCTCTGAGTAGCTACCACTACTACAACTACTACTACGATTTTAGAAGTTTTCTTTTCTCGACAGTTAGGCGGATGTGGCGAGTAGCCCATTCTTTTCGTTGCAACATCGTTTTATATCGCTCTTGTGCGAACGAGTTCTCTTTCTTTCTTTCTTTCTTTCTTTCACTCAGGACATATACAAACACACATACACAAGAGAATAAGTAGCAACGTGAAACACGGAAAGTCGAGTCTAAAGGTGGAAGGTATCTACCGGATAGGAGCTGAACCAGAACGAAACCGACTAAGAAGAATTGCACAAAAGAATGAGAAAAACGAAAGAGTGTACCCGGCGGATTTCTTATTATTATAACGTGCCCTGTTGTTGTTGTTGTTTTGTTACTCGTTTTATTATATACAGTATACCAAAGTAAGTCCATGGTAACAAGACACTTTTATTCATTTTACTAAATTTTACAAACAAATATAGGATGCTCCGGTTACACGTTGCTATGTTATAAAATACTTTGTTATAAAATGTTGATTTTTTTAAATATAACTTTAACCTATTTAGTAAATTATAAAAACACATAAAATAATATCACAATTACAAATGGAATACATAAAATAATAATACTCGAAAAAATAGATAAAGTAAGGTTAGTTATGTCGTATGTAAATTAAAACGCTTGAATTGTAATACAGTGCCATCTATTGAAAACTTACAGTTTCTAGAGACCTGCATAACCTCTAAATAACAAATCCTAAAATAAGCAATAAAAAATAAAAATAATCGCGATAAAAACTATCCTATATACTAAGTTGCAAAAATTTCATTAAGATCAATTCAGTAGTTTTGAAGTTCATTGAAAATCAGCAATATGACACTGAATTTTTATATATAATGATATAAAATATCGTATCTCTCGATCCCACAACAATTTCATATTTAATTCTCTTTGTTCATATCTTTTAACATGATCCATCAATGTTTGCGATATTAAAACAATATCGAAATAATCCCAAAAATCAATCGATACGAGACTATACTAATATTTAATGTTTTAATATCTTTGCATATGCATTATTCGTTATTTATGATTGTCATTAGTAAAATGTTAATTTGTTTGTTCATCGTTTCTCGATTTTAATTAAGACAATGTATTATAATATATGAAAATACAACGACAAAGATATAGAAAATCTATCGTAACGTTTTGTTTACAACCAATTTGGTAAAGTATCTCGTTTGGATATGAATTCGTGGGTGGTAGTAGAAGAATTACATCATCAATCATTTGTAACCATCAAACACACGCACCGAACCACATTCTTTCGACATTTGAAGGATAACGGAGAATTGCGACACACAACAGCAACAATAACAACAGTCGTAAGCGGAAATTGTAAAAGAAATAGTTTGCTGTTATTTAAGATGCGAGAAAAGGGCAGAAAAAGGCCGACTAAAAGGGATCGGTCAAGTCAATGAGAAAAATGGTGGTAGTGGTGGACAACAGCGCGGCAACGGTTTCATTAGAAAGAGCCAACCCACCCCCTGCTGAGAATCGCATCCAAAGAAAAAAAAAACCTTTCGGCCCGAAAGGCTTCAACACAATCCTAACCTCAACTTCAACCTCCCCCCATATTCCTCTGAGTCCATCTCATTCTTCTTAATGTTCTTGTCAGTTGACCATAAATCTTAAAACTAGACAAAAGCCTAGAAAAAGTGAAAGGCATCGATTAAAAAAAAAAAAAGACCGAGTAGTTCGTAGCCAAGTTTTGATGACGTTTAAAAATTCGCTTATGGTACTGAAGGGTACGAGAGTTCGCCCTACGGCTTTTCTACTCCACCCCGACAGGTCTTCGGATCATTAAAGCCAAAGAACACGTGTCCTCAAGATGGTACTCAACTCTCTCTCTCTCTGTCTCATACTCTTTCTCTCTATCATGTTTCTTCCTACTCCAATGAGTTTTTCTCAAAGCGGTGTTTCTTTGTGAGAATCAACAAAGAGAGTAATAAAATTCATTTGTGGTTTCCTAAGAAAGTTGTTCTGCGATGTCACACGTTTTTTTTACCAATGATAAAAAAAAAAAGAAGAAGAAGAAAGAGAAGTCTGTTGCAATTATCCGTCACATTAATAATTCAAACACATGTTAAGAAATTGTATATACACATGTACATTCTTTTAAAGTATAATTAAATAAACAATTGCATATGTCATCCATCAAAATATTCATCAATTTGATGGTCAAAGGATATATGCCTCTCTCGAACAAACTCAAAAAGCAATTGACAGAAACGTCGATTTTTGACTATAGCCAAAGGCCAATTCGATATCGCGTTAACGAATCGGACGGGAAGGGTGTGTATCATTGATTGGTCGAAAAATCGATGAACGAAAACTAATAAACGGTCAGATAAAATTTCCCCTCCCTTTTAGCAAAAGTAATCGAGTAAGTGTAATGAATTTTAAGGCCCCTTTCCGTACGAGGTTTTAACATTTCGCCTTGAACACTGAGTCGGGAGAAGGGGGAAAAGAGTTGGGGACTCGTTAACTGCAATTTCCATTCACCGACACGTCGAGATTCCGAACGAAGTGGCAACTGAACACGCAACACGCCAAACCTGGCCCGAATCGACGATACAACGATAATACTACGACTACTATGACGATGACGATGATAACAACTATACTGGAGCAACGTGACTTGACCATTCCCTACATAAAGCCAAACATCATGCGTTATAAAAGCCCTTTTCTCCTACCACTTTCTCCAGTTAAATGCGTGTCTCAATTCGAACAGGCCAGGCGCGCGCACCTTAAGACGAAGCAAAACTGCCACCACTGTTGCCCTGAAGCATTTTACGAGAGCTTTGATTAATTCATGCCGATCTCTTTTACGATAAGAAGACCTCTGGAGGTAATCTCCTTTTTTTTTCTTTCTTTGCAAAACCCTAAAATATCGACAGATATTCGTTAAAAAATCAATGTCGAATAGTACTACTTGTTTTTTTGATAAAATTCAAATTATTTAGAAATAAATTTACCTAGGTTAAATTAATTCATTTAATTTGAAATAATAAGTTATCGTTTATTATGCTGTATGAAATTAAACTTTGAAAGATCCGTTTTTACAAAACGCAATTGTTCAAAAATTCTTAGTTTGCAATCTCGTTTTCTCTTTCGAGATCGTCAGACGAACAGCCCCAAAAGTCTCACGCTTCGTTAACAACATCCTGGGAGCCCTGTTAGAGCTTGCTCGTGGCGGTTTTCACTCTACTCCCTTTCGAAAAATGATATCCTTTATGTACGACATATATCGCATGCAAGCCACGAGTTTCGAACCACGGCGAGTTTTGCGGGTTGCGGTCAGATCGTCGTCGTCGTTGTAGTCCTCATTCTCGTCGATTCTCATATCTCCTTCGTACCATCTATCTCGTTGCACCTGCGACTAAATCGACGGTCACCTGGATCTCTCTGGCTCGTATTATTTGCCTCAGTGTATGATTATAAATATCTTTTCGAGTAGTAAATGTAACACAGAGAATTTTCAACAATTGTCGAACAACTTTTAACTTTTGTTGAGATAATTGAGATAACGATCCTCATCCTCTATCATTCTCGGTACTTCAACAAAATTAGGTCAAAAAAATTCGTTAAGTACGAATCGATATTTAATTGTTTTCTAACTAAGTTTTTTTATTAGGATAAATAAAAATTACGAGTAGACCTTTTACTATCGAATATACAGGGTGATCTGTAACTGGTGGTACAAGCGTTAACAGGGTGATTCTACATTAAAAAATAAATTAAAAATATAGAATAAATATTTTTTGTTTGAGGCTTTGTTATCAAAAAAATCGACTTTGAATTTTCGCAAAGTACGCGGAAATATCCTACGGACTTTTCGGAAATAACCTACGGACTTTTCGGAAATATTCATCGTATGTCCGGTATAACGAGATACGATCAAGTGCACGCGTACTTTGCGAAATTTCAAAGTCGATTTTCTCGAAAACAAAGCCTTAAACGAAAAATTTTTATTCTATGTTTTCGATTTATATTTTCATGTAGATCACCCTGTATATATATATATATACATACATACATTATATAATAACATATTAATAACGGGATTACGAATAGAATAATATATAATATTTTAATTATATATTAATAAATATTAAATATATAATATATAAATATATAAAAAAAATTTATAAATTATATAAAATATATATTTATATATAATATATATTAAAAAAAATTATATAAATAGAAATAAAATTGTAACAATATATATAATATAATATATAATAATTATATTATATTACATTATAAATTTAATTATAAATTATATAATATAATATAATATATTGTTATAATTTCGAGTATAATAATTGGATTGTCAATTAACGTTGAACAAGAACGATCTTAAACGAAGGTCTTAATGCGATATAACCCTTTATCGATGAATCACGTGATTCCAAAGAAACTAGACAAAACAATTGTAGACAATGACAAAGGTGAAACTAAAACTTAACACTACAGTAACAATTCTGTTGTTAACGTTAAAATTTACGATAGAACGCGTGATTTTCACCTTGAAAAGATTTCAACCATGTGCATTTCTCGAGACTTTTCCCGGGGTTTTCCCCGTGAAAATACTTTACCTTGCCGATAACGCTCGAAAACGAGACCGAACGGGATTGCAATAGCGATTTCGGCGAATGTGTGCATTATAAAGAAATAGCGCAATCTTCGTACTACGATGAGAGAATAGTACTCGAATCGTATAAGAGAAAAAGAGAGAGAGAGAGAGAAAGAGAGAGTATGTGTGAAAAGAGAAAATGGAATAGAAACTGAACATGAAACGACATAGACGTTACAAACTCTGCGTCGTGCGTGCGTATCTACTAAACGTGCATCTACATGCAAACGTTTGCATGCAGGATCGTACCTAGGAACTTTGGATACCCCCAACCCCCTTCCTCTCAGATAATCAATTTAACTTTTACATTTTTTGATCGTAAAAAAAAGAAACAATAAAAGGAAATAGAATTTTTATTCGACGAACCATTTGAAACTATCAATTTCTTTGGCCAAGTGAAAACTACAGGGAGAAAATTTTCCAAGATATAATATCTCATACAAGGAAACGTATCTCTCGCAGCCCCATAACGCTCGAGAAAGCGTTATAAGAACGAATAAATTCCACGATTCCAACGAAGAAGAACAAGAAGAAGAAGAAGAAGAAGAAGTAGTAGAAGAAGAAGTAGACAAAGAACGGCACTTGGGTTGGCTATACGCTACAAATTTTACGTTCGACTTAATATATTTTCGCGAGTCCGTGATATATCAGTAGGGGGGATCCTTCATATATAATAGATTTTTTTCAAATTTATGATACCAGACCGATATGTTCTTAAAAAGAACCTCTTGTTAAGGTTAAGTGTATACGGCCCTAGTTTCTCAACACGTTGCACGCGATATTCACACATACGGGAAAACTTGTAACAACACCATGGGAGTTGGACCGATGCGTACGTACGTATGTACGTAGGTAGGTACAGTGTGTCCTCTAAGAGAGCTGCTACCCCTCCAGTGAGATATGAATCTTCCAGCTCGTTGAGCATACAGAACAGAACGTTACCCTGGTAAAAGGGGTTGCGCGAGACCGAATGTAACCGCAGTGCCACCCTGTGATGCGCACTCACTCTTATTATTAATACACAGTTGAATGATTTTTCCGTTGCTTCGATGAACTTTGCGTTCGTTCTCTTGACTCCCGGATGAAGCTTCTGTTATAAGTACCTGCGGTCTAAAGTATATATTTGGAAAGAGGGACTTTATTATAAAGACCACCCTATATCCCTACAATCTTAATTATAATAATAATAATAGGGTAAACAAAAGGATTAATAAAACTCTTGTATCGATAGTCAAGTATAGAATAGTTTTGCTTGGCCATCGATGAGAAAGCTTTTAAGGGGAAACGTGTACGCGCAAGCTCGGTAACGGCTAAAGTAGAGAAAAGCAGACAGCAGATAAAGCTCGAAAGCTCTTGATTTATCGCGGGATTCGTGCCAGCAGTTCTTTATCATAACACGTTGGTCACTTGCTGGAAAGGATAATCCTGTTTGTACGATAAATACCCAGGAATTACTTCGAGGAATCTCTAAGAGACTATTGTAATTCCATGACTTTGACTATAACATATATTTTTCTCTCTTATCTATTTTCTAAATTTTATCTATCGATTTTTCTAATGCACACGATGAAACCTTGTTCTTTAAAAAAAAAAAAAAAAAGAAAATTTAAACTTTAAATTGTCCAATTTGTTTAGGTATATAACTAACCCCTAGAAAAAAAAACAATTAAAGTTTTTATACTGTGATAACTAAAAGTGACGTATAAAGATTATAGTAAAAAAGTATCCACTTTATTTGTTAAGTTTTTTTTCTTTCTCTCTTCTTCTTCTTCTTCTTCTTCTTCTTCTCCTTCTTCTTCGAATCTCCGCGTAATGGAAATTAACGATACTACTACCAACCAAGACAAAAGCTCTAGTAGCAAAGTAAGAGTCTTTCTCGTAACGCCCTTTCGCTTTGATACGACACGGCAGGGAACGATAAATTCGGATTTATATTACCAGAATTGGCGAGCGTTTTACGATAAATGTACTACTACTACTACTCGTTCTACAACAAGTAGCGAAGAAAAAGAGAAAAAGAAAAAAAAAAGAAAGTAGCCGCTTTCACCGAAGTATAAAAATAATCTACGATACGACCGATCTTTGACCCTTCCCATCTATCGACATTTAGAAGGACGAGTTTCATCGTGCTTACTTAAAACGTTTCTCACATCAAATGGATTAACTCAAATGTGAAAACAATGGGAAAAAAAATGAGGAACAAATAAAGCAAGTTCGACATAATAAAAATTAGAAATTAATCGATCATTTTTATTATTTACACCCAGTAACGATTGATGTTCATTATGCATTTGTATTAATTCACAAAAAGGTATAACTTTAAATATAATAACTGTTTCTAAGAGTTGATGATGAAAATCGCTAATTAGCGAATGTCGAATGTAAGCTTTAAAAGGATGAATTTTTTATAACAAGAATTAAAGCTTTTTATCTTCTTTAAACCATGTACGAATAAAGTTTAAAATGTACGATTCGTTATATAGAAATTTCAACCGGAAATGTACGAATACACGTACGAAAGTCTACTAGCAAAAATTTCACTTTGTATCTATAAGATATTTAATTTAATATTGTATTAAATTTAAAAATAACCCAAGCGCGATTATCGCAAAAATTAATAGCTCCAGAAATGAGAAATTAAAATGGAACGTTTTCTTTTTTTTTTAACATTCGATCAACGAGAGATCGTGCGTTAGAATGAATATGTATAGTATGCATTTTCGCTCCCCTATCGTTACTTCTTTTTTTTTCTCTGCTGCTAATGAATATTCACGAACTGATAAAAAATTTACCGAGAAGAAAATGCGACCAGGCAAATATGCGAAAATGGCAAGAACACTTTTGCGACCTTACGTGTTTTCATCGTTTCATTGCAATTAAAGATATATTTCTCGAAGAATAATTTTTGTTCTTCAACAAAAATTTATCCAAACTATTCTCTAACTCTAAATTTGTTTTCGTAACTTAAATACTACAACAACAAAAAAGAAACGAGTAATCGATGAATGAGATTACAAGAATTTTGAGATAAATCCAGTGATGAATGCAAAAAAAAATATTTAAAAAAAATGGAACGAAAAATGGTTGACAGACAATGTTGACAATGTAAAACGAGATGAATTGTTCTTGAAAATAAACGTAAAATAGAACTTGGACAGATTATAAACGTACAGAAGAGAACCAAAGCGATGGGGTGTAACACGTTGGTAAACCGGGCAGCGTAGTTAATTAGTCCGATAACGATAACGGTATTTGCGACGGTCGGAGTGTCGGCCTTGCACCGACAACACACGATTGTTTCCCAAACAGCATCCTACAATGTTGCTCCATAAAGTGGTATCCGATGGGTGGTGGTTATGCTCACCGCTCCTAAACCACGTTTTCCCGTGCAACTACCTACCTGCCTCCCTCGTCATGAAATTACCCTTTTCCGATAAGATATAATGACAGACTTTTTCTCTATTCAATTTCTTCCTCATTTTTACCTATAATTATTTTTCTTATCGCTTATAAGGTATTTTTTTACGAAACTATAACTAAATTTCGATACAAGCCAATTCAGTTAATTCGATAATACGATAACAAAATAATTTTATATATATATATATTATATAATATAATATTATATATTTTATTTATCTTATTATATATTTTATATTTATTTAATTTTTATTTATATATAAATATATACCTATTCGTGATTTTAATTACGTACGAAAAATAATATAATAAATCAAACAAGTAATAATAATAATAATTATTATTATTATGGAGACTTCACAAAATTCATATGAAAATAATCGAACGTATGAAACAAATAAAAACTAAAGATAACGCGCGTAATCCAAGGACATGCACGAATGATTAATTCGATATGGTACTAGTTTGCAATTTACGTTAGAACAAACGAGACAAGCATTAGGATCAAACTGTTAGAGAGGTAACGTCGTCGCAAACTAGATTTCTCGTAATTCCTCTGGCCAAAACGGGAGCAGTAATTTCGTTTCCGGCCACAGTGAACAGAAGAGAAAGAGAGATAGAAGAGGTGTGTGAGGAGGAAGTGAAGGGGTATACACGCGCGAAGAGGATCGACGAATGAAAAGCAAGCGGACAGGTCATAAAGGGACACACATACATACACAAAAGCTTGAGAGAAGAGAAGAGAAGAGAAGAGATTCGCACGATGAGGCGTAACGCGAACCTCCACCGTGGCGGCGAATTCACCGGTGGATAACGATAACGACATTTGCTTCGTGCCGCATCGAAAATCGAGATTACACACACGTTGTTGTGTTGTTGTCTCGCACGGGGTCCCCCTCTTTGCATTCTGGCAAACGTTGTTCTACGATCTTTGCAGCGTGACGCACATTGGCAAACAGGAAAAGGTGAACATGGGACATATTCCAGGAGGACTGGACAAAGGATGATTAGATCCACTGAAAGAGCAGCACCAGCAGCAACAGTAGCTGCAGCAGCAGGTACCCATCGATGCATTAAACACGAATCAACGAAAATCATTTCAATTATCCAAACGAAACTATCTCTCTACCATAAATTCCAAAGTCCCTTCCCATTTCTCCCTGCCATCTACCTAACCGGGAACGTTAAAGGATTCGAAACTCTATCAAAGATATTGCGTTAAAGTACGGGACCTGGCTTGCCCTGTCTTCCATGCCATTCGTCGACATTGAGAGACCTTCATTTCTCCGATGAACACGCCGATGAGAGAGTTTTCACTCGAGTTCCCAGGAGTTTAATTCCGAAGACGAATTTCTACGTGAAAGAGGAAACAGAAGAGGACGAACAAAGTCGATAAGGGAGATAGTCCTTCTCTTTCCTTATTCATTTCTCTATCTCTCTTAGTTTAGCAATGGACATTGTATATATATACATATATACGCACAACGGTCGTTCGAAGGAAAGAAAAGGGTGCACGGAAGGGCCTCGGCCAACAAAAAGTTAATTACGAAATCATCCGAGGCAAAGCGGCGGCTGCTGTTGCTGTTGCTGAACGATCTCTTTCTTCTTATTCTTTCTCCTCTTTTGGCCACATCTTTCTTTTCCTTTCTCTTTATATATTCCCTTTCTTATTTTTTATTTCTTTTCCGTTCTTTTCAACCGTAGTAGTCCCGGGCTATCGACTCCAGTACCGGTCAGCTACTTCTTTTCCCTACACCCAAATTCGATGCCAATCCCATTCCCTACCTGCTAATAATGTATCTTCTTCTTCTTCTTCCTCTTGTCCCGACCAGCGAGAATGCAAATTATTGTGCATGAATAAAATTTTCGGTTGCTGCTGGTTCGCCACACACCATCACCATCACCGTCGCAATTCCTGATTTCGTGTTACTACCGTCACTACTGTGGTAACAAACGCAACCCAATCTTATTGTTACCAAAGGGAAATAACGATTGTTCATGAGAGTATTGCATACCGATCGCGTGTTGTTCCACGCACGCCAAAAGAATTCCCGATGACCGTTCGTTCTTTTTACAAAAAAAAAAGGAAAAAAAAAAGAGAAAAGAGGCGCCACCGCTATTACCGCGGTGCATCAAAACACGTTTCTACCCAAAAAAATACGCTGATTTATGACCCATCGTTATAACGTTTTCCACCAATCGAATACGACGAGAGTTGACCAGCTGGCTTGATACCATTCTATTGAGGTAGACCTATGTAACTTGGGTTTCTCGAAATGTCAAAAAAAAAAAAAATAAAATAAAAGAATTACCCCAAAAAAATGATAAAATGAAAAGTAGTAAAAAAAAAACAAACTTAAAAAAACACACACGTCCGGTCTTTCTATTTCGTTCGGTGACTTTTCTGTCAGTCCTCCCTCTCCCCCCCCCACCACCACCATCTCCCTTCCTTTCCAATTTTTCTCTCTTTGCCACAATTTTTCTCGTTGTTTCGAATTTGTATTTCATATTCTTCGACTAAAATATAACGTTGGATATATATATAGATTGAAAACACCCGTTTGTATTTGCAAATCTATCGTATTTTCAAAGCGAGCGTTAATCGGATTTCCAATAGTAAACTTTTCCGATCGCCGACGCGTAAAAGGGGGAGAAACAAAAAATATAAAAAAAGAAAAAGAAAATTTTAACAGATTATTTCTCCTAGGTTATCGTTTTGGAAAGAAACGCAATCTTCTTTCGATGCAATTTCAATTACAGAGACGCAAGAGGTTTCAATCGAGATACATACGTTGGTAGTAGTATTTATTTAAAAAAAAAAAATAAAAAAACATACACACAAATCCTCTTTTCAATCATTAATTTATTTATACTTCGTGAAAATGTTTAATTTCCGTCGCAGAAATGATATTTCTTATTAGTGTAAGGTATTTCGTTATACGAAAAAAATCTTCTAAGAAAAAAAAAAAAAAGAGATTAAAAATAAAAAATTGTACTTTGGATCGATTTAAAATACAAAGGGCTAATTAAAAGTAATATAATAGAAAACACGAAGGGACCCGTTAGTAGTAGTAGTAGTAGTAGTAATAGTAGTAGTAATAAGAGGTGAAGAAACATGAGATCCGAAGTAAAGAGAGGCGCATAATTTCCAATTAATTTTCTTTCAGTTATTTAATTTAAATCTTGTCGGGGTAAAACGGCACGAGAGGAGAAAAGAAGAAACGTCGAAATATAATATAGATCGTAGAGAATCTACAAGCAAATACAGATATATATAGATATAGATATATATATTCTCGAACGGACGTCCCTGAGGAGAGAACGCGAAGCTTCGACGACGGCAGTTTAATTAAATGTGATTTTTATCCGCTCGAATGGCCAATTACTGGAGGATATGATACTGACGGTAATTACGCTCAAAGCGATATATACGAAATCTAATATATTTCAAATGATTTCGCTTCAAATTTCGATTTCAATTACAGTTGACAAAGTAATTATGCCGCTCTACAAGATATTTAATTAAATCGCCATACCCCAATCATTGATGTTTTCGTTACGCGACAGTACTAATCAGTACTCGTTGTTATACAATGCAATAACGCCAAAACTATCGACGTCGCAATTACTAATTCAATTTCGTAAATGACGTCTTTCTTATCGTATATCGATCAGTTCGTCAAGAAACGATCATTGTAAACCATTGTAAACACCTATGTAATATTTAAATATCACTTTGTAATCATGATTTTACTATAAATTAAGTACGATACATATTTTTTATTGAGCCTAAAACATATTCAAATCTTATTTATCTTAACACGACACAAATTTCCTATTCTAAACTTCAACGTAAACTTGTATATACCACCTATATATATATATAGAGAGAGAGAGAGAAAGAGGTTTATCAAACCTAAAAAGGAAGTTGTCAATTTATAATGTACCCCCGGTGATATATTAAAATTCCTTCGGATAATCTGACTCTCTCTCTTGCGTAGCGAAAGTTTGTAGTCACCTATTGAAAAATTGATAAACCCTACCCCTCGAACACCTGATACATCGGATGTCGTCGATCATCCATAAGAAAAATCGATGTTAGGCGAACGCAGGAAAGAACCAAATCGACTACAAACTCCTTCTCGTTCATCTTGCGTTCTATCCAACAAGAAAAGTAGATCTAGCGTTGATAGGCGCGTGCAACGGGTTCTGCCAAAAGATCGATTGGGGATGCCTTCTTGTCCTATGTTTGAATTGCGAATCCATCCTCAAGAGACAAATGAGCGTCGGCGTCATTTATGTGAACAACGAGCTAGTTCGCAAGCTAGCTGACTGTCTGATCGGTTGGCTGCCTGACTGGCTGGTTGGCTGGTTGGTTGGTTGGCTGGCTGGCTAGCTGGCTGACTGGTTGGCTAGCTAGCTGCTAGCAAGCGAAACGGACCATCACCACCCGTGGTTGCACAGCTGGTCACCTTCCTCCATCACCAGTATTAATACGCGAGCATACGTCATTTCACTGCGTGTCCGGCCAATGTTTATCGTCCTTGCAGATCAATCACGCGTCACGGCAGTACACCAAATTGCTCTATGATCCTCGTATAGCCCCATCCTAATTTGCTCGTTTCACCGTGCAATTCACGACTAGAACGTCTCTTTTTACACCCACATCATTCGCCAATTCAAATAATTTTTTCTTATAAAAGTATGTCAATCTAAAGTTATAATATACACGGTGATCTTGTCTTATTTTTTTTTCTCGACGAATTTATATCAAATATATATAACTCGAGGTATTAATAATTTCTGTGTGTGTGTGTTTTTTATTTTTTGTTTTGTTCTATATCAGATATGTATTTTTTATATACATATAGGTATTACATCCAACGAGAATATAGAATGGAACACGCGATACCTGGGAGAATAAGACCTTAACGGTTTCTTATTATGAAATAAGTACTATCCGAGGAACGATTAAATATTTCAATATGAAAGATGTTAAGCTGGTATCTTATATTTTTTGAATCACGACGTACAGCACATGAAATTACTTGGCATAAATTTGCAATGACTTCCGAGGCTCTCTAAATCTGGCACGGGTTACTCTTCAATCTTTATCGTATAATGAAATATTAGAGACTTTTGTCTTTCGCTTCGCTTAGCTTCAAGTTCCGATTAAGATGACTCACATTTTCTTCGTTAAATATTCATTGTACGATCTTATATTTTATTGTTCCTAGCATATAACGATCCTTTTCAAGTTACTGGAACTAAAAAAGGATAAAGCGGAGAGCATACGCCAATATGGTTGGAAAAAAATAATACCTTTTATAACGCGAACTCTTTTACCATATTTTAATTAATTTACAACCATTGGTCGTCTAATGTTTAATAAAAGGAAGTATATATTTCTTTCATTCGCGTGCATTATAATATACGACCCGATCAGCATAAAACTTCTCGTAAAACTTAATCAAGTTACAGGCGATCATTAAAACGTTTGCATGCTGCTGCTCTAACCAACCGATGATAATTCTACCAATCTTAATTATCACACGGAAATAGTTTAAATACCGATTCGAATTCTAAAATACAGAATTCGCAGAATTCTACGATCTATCATTTACCAACATAGAAATGTAATTCGATCGTCGTTTAAATTATTAAATAACGCTACTGCATTTAATCGTGATAAACAAAAAACAAAAAAAAAGAAATCCGAACGTTATAATCTTCAATTTTATTTATTAGAAATATTATTCACGTTTATAGAACAATCGGAAGGCAAGTCAAATTAAACAATATTTAACAACAACAAAAAAGAAAATAATTGATGTCGACAATTTTGTATATCTAACAATCGGCTTATCTTTTCTCTGTAGGTTTTTTTGTATTATTTTTTTTTTATTTTGTTAAATTGGTCAGACGTTTCTACAAAACGATGCGTCTACGTCACGTAGCAGTCCGATCATGGATTAGACTCGGTGGTCCCGTGGCTCGACCGCACGAAGATATGTGTGTGACCCAGCTGCGATTCTCATTGAGTGCGTTCATCAATCATTTAAATGTAACACACGGCAGATATCGGGAGGAGTTACCCCTATCATCCTATAGGGCAACCAATGCCAGGAAAGCTCGAACCGGCCCACTTTGTCTTGACATCTGTCAAACCACGTTGCTCTGACAGCATCCTTTCTCTCTCTCTCTCTCTCTCTCTCTCTCTCTCTATCTCTCTTTCTGTCTTTCTATTTCTCTTATTCCTTTCTTTTGATCCTTTATCCTACTCAGGTCCCACACTCCTACTGCGTTCATAATTTCGTATCCCTTTTTCTATTTAAAATAACTTTATAGTTAAATTATTTTCTATACAATCGAGTAATATATTTTTTCAAGTGAATAAAAATAAAAAATAAATAAATAAAATATAAATAAATTATTGTAAAAAAAAAAACATTATAAAGTAATCAGTTTCTATAAATTTGTTGCATGAAAAGAAATCAAGGAAAGGAATAAAAAGAATTTGATAATTGGAAATATTTCCTTGAAACTAATTACAATTATAATGTTTATGGTAAGCGGTCTTTGGCTAGATTTTACTTTCAATGGAATGTATAGCATATAAAAATATGTTAAACATTATACTTTGAAAATAAAATACCATTGCCCAGGTCTAACCACAAGGAGGTAACCGCTTCTGAAGACCCACGAAAGATGTGCATCATGAAGATGTTCACATCCGAATAAAATTGAAAGGAATATACATAATCTATATACATTTATATAAATTATTTTTAATCTACATAAAATAAAGTATAAAAATTAAAAAATAATACACTTATGCGTTGTTCTATGGAACCTATAAATAAAGAAAAAAATTATTTTTTTATTCAAAGTACGTCAATAGGTATGTAACGTTTAAACCAATGTATATGAGTTGAAACTATCTGAAAAGTAATTAAAGTGCATGAAAATATTAAAATAATTGTTAATTAATCGATGGGAATGTGTATTGATGTCTAAAAGCTCGAATTATATGATCAAAGTACCGTCCACTTCGAAATTCACCTTCAGACTGACGGGTTGTTCTCTGTCAAAATTCCTTGATTTCATGCTATCTATATGACTTTTCGAACACCACGAATGTGTTCAGCGGTAATAATAATTCTAATAAAGAGTATTTAACTTTATAACGTTCTAATTATAGTATTTTTTGCATTCTAATGTAATTCTTTGATCACACCTGCGCAGTGATGACTTCAGGTGAAGAATTTTTAGGCATCTAAACATGGGGAGAGTTACAGAACGAATTTACTTACCTAATCTTTTCATTGCGACAACTTATTTATCTTCTTTATATACGTCAAAGTGAGCATTATTTTTTGTTCAGTATATCTGGAATATACAAACACTACAGAAAGAGTGAGACAGAGTGAGAATGAGTGAGAAGGAGAGTGTGTGTGAGAGAGAGAGAGAGAGAGATAGGAAAAATAAGAAAACAAAACACTCGACATACAGGCTATTATAAATGTGTATGTATGTATATTCGCAGGTATTTCTCGAGTCGACGATAAAACGTAAACAGCCGATAACATAGGTATAATAGCCGAACGTTCGACACTCCCGAGATCCCCTCTAACAAGGTTACGTAGTAACGTACCTCGTATTCGCTTTCTATCTTTCAACGAGACAACATAAAGGAAAATTAGACGTATTAAATTATTTAATAATTTTATTTCTAACGTTATCGTTTTGATTTTAATAGTTTAAAAAGCTTTTCATTGCATAGAATGGTATAAACATTGCTTTATTTTTTATGTTACTCTTTATTAAGTTTGCTGCTACAATTACTGTTTTATTTAGACAACTTTAAAGATTTTTTAATGAATATTTTTACTAATATTAAATACTTGGTATGTAATTTAGCAAGCAAATATAGTTGTACAGTTTGATAATTTTAATTATTTAATTAAATATTATCAAAAATATTCAATGGTTATAATGTGTGCCTTACCTTCAGAAATAATTTACAGGAAATATTGTAATATAATCTTTAGTATGTTTCAGCATTCAGATTTTTTATTTAATTTTATTTTATACATCGTCATCCTAAGGGTAGGATACCCATCCTGCAGTCATCAACGAAGACTAAAAGTAAGTATATTTTACTATCAAACATTTCTATAATAATTCCAATGGATTTTTATTACGACGTTGATATTAATTGTTCTTTTTCTTTTTCTGTTTCAGAAGATCATTGCAATCGTGCGTGTAGGCAATGAAATACTCGTGTGTTGTATCGCGTTAAAATATAATATAAAAAAGTCGTCAAGTAGATTCAGTGTTGATCGTTGCACGTTTAAGTTTCGTTTGCTCGGTTAAGAAATTCGCAAGTTTCTTTTATTCTGTTTAAACGTGTGCTCATCGTCATCCTAAGGGTAGGATACCCATCGTGCATTCATCACTGAAGAGAGAAGGTAAATAAATTTTTATATTAAACATTTACTTTAATAATTACTTATGAATTTTAAAATGATAACAATAATTCTAATCATTTTGTACTTTTCTTTTGTTTCAGAAGAGTAAGCAGTGTTAGTGTTTGATTTTTTTGACTGCGTGCAATGCAGTTAATAAAAATTAGAATCAGTGTTTGTTTGAATAATTTAAATAAAATTTAATCGGGAAGTAAAGTCAGTGCCGTGGTCGCGATAAGAAACACGTAAGTTTCTCCGTCGTTTGAAACGTCTACTAGTCATCGTCATCTTAAGGGTAGGAGACCCATCGGGCATTCATCACCGAGGACTACAAGTAAGTATAATTTTGCTATCTAACATTTCTATAATAATATCAATGGGTTTTTAATATTACAACTATGATTATTAATTGTTCGTTTTGATTTTTCTGTTTCAGAATATCATTGCAATCGTGCGTGTTGGCAATGTACGTGAGTGATTGATCGTTTATATTATATAATTTTAAAATCACGTTCGTTAATTTAAATTTCGTCGCGTTTCACGTACGCATTTTTTTTTTTTTAAATTTACATAGTAAATTGACTGCGAGCAATGCAGTTAATTACAGTAGAGTATTTGTTCGTATAAAATGATAGTTTTTTTCATTTATAACAGTCGTACAGACTGCTCACGAAGTAGAGTCAGTGAAGTGACCGGAAGTGAAATTTTTTGTTCTTGCATTTGACTGCGTGCAATGCAGTCTTTAAAGTAGTTTATAGAGTCAGTGTTTATTCGAATAATTAAAAGTCAAATTTTTGATCGCTAAGTAGAGTCAGTGACCGGGCGGGCGTAAATTAAATTCAAATCATACGCGTATGTAGAATCAGTGTTGTTCGCCGTATAAGAATAATTTCGGTTTCGCGATAAGAAACTCATCTACAGTTTCTTATACTCGTTTACCGCGTTATTAGAGTTACGCGAGTGAGTGGGTGAATGAGTATAAGGAAAAGTGCATCAAGGAATTCCCCGATGGATCTGGTGAACGAGGGCTGCAGCTGGACCATTTTCTACGAAGTAGGAGTGTTTTGGAGCCACCGCAGAACTTCTAATGCCAACTGTTCATATATCATACATATGACATTTTATTCTAATAAAATGTTACATACATGTTATATAACATTGGTAACGAGTGAGTCAAAAAATTTAAAGTCCCTCTAGTGTTCAATCATGCTGGGGATGAAAAGTCCTAATTCCTTTTTATGAGTTACTCATGAAAATTGTATATTGTATTGTATGTTTTATTATTAGTTCAGGATAGAGGTTTTCTTGTCTCATCGGTTAAATTCATTTAATTAATAATGCAATTAATAAGTGCACCCTCTTTTTTATTACGTGTTTTTTTCGTGGTCAGTAGTGATTAAATCGAGTATTAATTTACTCGTTTTTTTTCGTCCAGAAAAGCACGTAATAAATGTATTACATGCATTTCTTCGTACATAGTCTATCTAATCGAGATTAATTTTGATATATCCATACTTTTATATTTAATATAAATGAGCAAAAAGACAAACTCATTCGCGACGGATAGACTTTGGCTATTAAGTTGCGGCTTAAAGCTCAGTTCTTTCATTAGAACAGCCAACTTAATTGAAAAGAGTCGTCCGAGGTTTTGAAATTTTTTTTGATAATATTAATCTTGAATGAAGTATATTAAAATATATTACAAAGTATTTACCAGCTGCAACTCCAAAATTATAATAGCCAAAATATTTAGAACAAAATTTTTAAATCTTTTTTAATGATGTTAAAAATGATAAAAAAAGTTTCATCGAAATCGAAAGGGGGGTCGATGTCAAAAGTGGTCGATTTGACGTGGAATACTCGATATATAAAAAAAGAAAAAAATATTGAAGAAATGAGTAAAAAAATAAAATAAATATGTCTTTTTGAAAGTCAGTCGTTGTTTCATCAGTGACACTTACATTACTCTTCTCTGGGCTTGGGCATTTACCTATCTACGTATACGACGTACCTATTCGCGTGTAATGTTAGGTTCATGAAATATGAAGACTTTAATCAAAAGGATGACAGAAAAAGAGCGCAATACTAGGACGAGAAGCGTAGCAACGTGGGACACTAAAAAATTAATGACAAGCGTAGTAAAACGTAGGACACGACGGCGGCTGGCGTCTATGAGGTTGAAGGCGCGATTTATCAATTCCGTCCCTCTCAAACTATGTTCGTCCATGTGCTTTTTTAGAAAAGTGCATAGAATTCCATCCTTCTAACTTGTTATCCAAAACGTCCAATGTACACCTATATACATATATACTACGTACTATCTAACCCCGATAACCGGGTCGTGTAGTATATTTGTCCTAGTGAAAAATGAGATGTCTAGGCGATTCACCACCGTTCACTGTCCATCGAATGAAAATGAGCAAGCAGGTGTTGTAGAATGAAATAATACATACATCTGATCTTTGTAAATCGCGAAGTATATTTCTCATCATCATTGTTCGAATTAATACAAGTGCGTTACTTATGCATGCGCATGTACCCATTACCACCAACCCATCGCGTATCCTGTACGATCGAAAGCTAAGCCGAATCTCTCGTAGTAGCCGGTTTCGATATGAGATCGATGGGTTAGTGTGCAAATGCGAAGCGTAGAAGCCACAGAGAGGTAAATGTAATCACCTAACATCTAGTTTCCATGCTTGCTAGACGTAGACCTAGTTACATACTCACCCCCACCCATACACAGAATTCAGGCCTGAACCATAATGGAGTAATAAACGTGAATAATCGCCTCGTTTTCTGCAGAAACGATTTCATGCCTAACACCAGATCTTTAATTGTATAATACCTCACATGATCTACCAATCATTATTACTTCTACGATTATTTCAACTACTTTGTATATATATATACCTCTCGTTATTTTGTAGCTAACACAATAACCTTATTACTTAAATCATTTAATCAACCATCTATCTTTATATCTCTATATCTTTTCTGTGAGGTTTCTAAGAAAATGATTTTACGAATAAACTGAAAAAGATCGAAAAACCAGCATCGATAGTTTAAACCCGTGGACTTTCGATAAGGGATTCCTTGCTTTCTTCGCAAGAGTAAAGAAGAAGAAGGTGAAAATGAATTGCTCGGGAAATCAATTTCCTCGTTAATACCATCGCTTTTCTCTGCCTTTCTATCTATCTATCTCTCATTCTATTCCCTTTCGATCCTGTTCCTTCGGTTCTAAAGGCTCAAGAATAATCTTTCTCTTACTTGGTCTCGTATTCCAAGTGAAACGTAGAAAGCGAGAAGCATACTGGAGAACATTTAATTGCTCGGCCTCGATGAAATGGCTGGTAACATCGATCGGTCGGCTCAACCTAGACATTATCTTTAAGATCGGATTGATTCATTGGTTCGACGCATAATATCGAACATCTTAAATTTCAATTATCCATAAATAGGGATTTGTATAATCTATCTATAAAAAAAAAAATATAGAGAAGAGAAGACGAATAGAAAAGATAAAAGAAAATAAAAGAACACGAAATGAAAGTTTAAACGAATGAAATCTTCGTCAACAAATTGACCTTCCTACGTTTCCACGAATGGAACGAAGAAATTATTCGCCCACTCCCCCGTCTCCTATTTCAACCTCAACCTTCCTTTAGTATCTCATTCTGTCATAGAGAGAGAGAAAGAGAGAGTGCATCTGCACACAGTCGACTTGAAATATCGAGCTTCGTCTTTGAACGGGGGCTCATGCCTTAGGGAAATTACCTGCTGCAACTGGGAAAATCCGATTTCCAAAAGACGTCCAACAAGTTCCGCATTCGTCAACGAACGCAGAATATTTCCTTACAATTCGATTTTACTTTCCTCCCACTCTTAGGATAAAGGTATATCTATCTTATTGGTATTATTAAATTTTAAAGTAAGTATCTTATATGTAACGTGATTCAACAGGACCAGATGAAATCGATAAAGAGCAAGTCGATTAAAGTCACAAAAATATATCAGCGAAATAAAACATTTAAAAAAAAAAAAAATCGATGAAAATGTTATTGCAAATTTGAATAAGCATATTTTTGTAAAGATCTTTCCACAAACAAAGTGACAGTCGATTTTGACGATGGGAACTGGTATTTTGACTACCCCCATTTAATGGTAGGGTTAATCCTTGTTTTGATTTCCTTTGAAAGCACTCTTTACCTTTAATCCGTTCGAGCAGATTCACCCTTACGACAGCAAAAACAGAAAACAGTGGTGGGTTACCCTTCTATCGTGCCTTACCCGTACCTTCTTACTGAATCGATTGAGACATGTCTGTTTCCATTGGTATCGATCGATCTACTTCAAAGTTCAACAAAAAATTAAACCTCGGTGGATTTATTAAAAGTAAACTAACAAAAAAAAACATCTAACGATCTCAAAAAAACTTTCATATATATATGTGAAAAAGATAAACATTTATTAATCACCGTGCGCGAGGAATATTTTTATCCGAATAAAAATATATCCGTGTGTAATCTTTTTTATTATTAAAAATAAATATGCAGACGGTACAGGGTTATAATAAATTATTACGGATGATATCGATGTACTCTGGTTGCTTGTCATTTAGATAACCGAGAATTCAAATGTCAAATATTATATTTCTAACGTAAATAAAACCTTTTAGTTCCAAACGAAGAATATCAAACAAATGTGACGAATGTGCAAAGGTTGAGAAAAATAGCTCATAAAAAACAAACTGCAAATGATATTTATAACATTGAAAATGCAACGTATTATAAAATAAAGAGAGATTAAAGTAACGTTAAATGATATTTTAATATTTGTTAAAAATCATTCTAAAATAACATTTTCTTGTAATACGAATAGTAAGAAAAACATACGTGACGATATATTTGGCACTAAAAGGGTTAACCTAATGAAGAATTTGGTAGTTGTTATATACAAAAATAATAATAAGAAATAAAAAACTTTACATTTATAATGTTTGACTTGATCAAATATCCTTTAACATAGAAAGACAGATTAACGTCCTCTCAATGTCCCATTTCACTCGGTCGAGAGTATGTGCAGAATTTCTTTGTTAGAAACGATCGACATGTCTACGCCCAGCCGATTAAAAGCATATGTGCGATCGATCCTAATAATTAAATCCCTACGTCAGTACCCTACGCACGCCTACAGGATATATCAACGTGTGTCAGTTGAGCAGCCCGTCGTCTATCGTTCTGTGATGCCACATGGAACAAGGGACGACGAGTCGAAGAATAGAACGCATTGAGAGATCATGGACGGAATGCAACCGACTGCAGGAGATAATAGAGCTCACTGTCGAGAACTGGCCGATTACGAATGCGAATGATAGTTCCCTACGTTTACAAATCATTATTATATAAGGAACATATTATTATAATAACATACTTTATCTATTTATTATAATAAACCATAAACTCTACAAACTTTTCTTAATCATTCGTTAAATTTGTTACCGTTGAAGAGTTCATATATAATTTTCGTTTTATTTACTAATATCGATATTTAACGATTCGTTCATAAACCGATATGCGTAGTCAATAAAAGACTATCATTTAACTTTCATCAATAACCACCGATGAAATCGTTCATTCGTTCGTTCGTTTATTCGTTCATCAAAAACTGTCAACGATTTTAAAAAGCGATCTCTGTTTCGTTATTGTTCGAACAATCGACAAAAACTACAAGTTTTGTGAACGATTAAACTACGATTATTAATTTAGTTTATTGGAAAATATTTTCCAAATAAATTGTGGTGACGCATTTTTAAATAAATAAATAAACTCTTTTAATTCATAGAACGAAATTCTTTATCCAAATGAAGAATTGAAATTAAAAAAAATACGCTAGTTATTTTTTTATTTGTTCTTTTTGGGTTTGTTTCAGACGGGAAAAAGTTAACGTCACATTTACTCTTCCTTTTATATTTTTTTTTTTTCATTCTATCAGCACGATAAACATCGGGACACTGTCATTTATCCTTAAAAGTTACCTCCATCAGTGAACTTTCCGTATTTTCTTACGAAGAAATTACTTACCATTAAGGGTAATTACAACCTTATCGTACGTGCTCGGTGCACCGGTTCACCGAGGGCGATTGGCTGGTTGGTAGCTTCGTGCAAACGACGTTAAATGCTCTTTGATTACCTACCAACCTACCACTGGCTTGTCTCGTACGCATAGACGTCGTTGTAATTATTATTGTAGTTTGTTTTATACATGAAAATTTTGTATTATTTACTTTGTCTTACTTTTGTATATACACGCCAATTATTTTCACATTAATCTTTCATAATAATAATATATCATTTAACGGTTCATTTCTTTCGTCATTTAGGAACAACGATCGTATCGAATATACGCGAATGAATAAAAAATATTGCAAATTAACGTAGAGTCATCATTTTATCAACTTTATATATACATATCCCCTTCTCTTTTTGCATTATCCAATCCCTTAATATTGTTTCATTGAAATTAAATGAATCCACTTAAGAGACATCATTTAATTGAATTTTTTGAATTATATATATATAAACTAACGATTACTAAATTTATAGGACACATGATACTCCCAAAACGATAATGCAGGAAGTTAATATTCCAACCGGGTTGGTAATGGTCACTAAGCTCCTGTATTTATTAGTACGTAGATAATAAAATAAACTTTTACTTGATAAATACCTTCGGGAACGAGAATCATCATCGAATGAATTTTCGTTTCATCTGGTTAACTCGACTACCACTACTTGAAACCTGAACAGACGATGAGAGAGAGAGAGAAGATCTCCTTTTCATTTCTCGCACGTTCCCCTCTGGACTCCGAAGAGTAGTCGATGATTCCACCGAGATTCTACTCGAGAATTCGCTGTCGACGAAACGATAATTTAAAGCCATCCAAATTGATCTTCTACCATCGTGCACGCAATCCAAAAGCATTCCCTCTCGGTCTCCTTTTCCATCTCTCACCTTTCTCCATTTACTGCCATAGCGTTTCCGAACCGATAGTAGTTTCCCATCGAAAAGCATAGTTTCATTTAAACCATCATTTGATTCACGATAAAGGAAGAGAGAAAGGGAAAGAGAAACTTGCAAATAAAAAAAAAATATTCTTCTTTTATTTTATCTTTTTTCAACAAATACTATAAGGATGACAACGCGTAAATTAAATTGAAACTATTATTATTAAAATAAAAAAAAAATAAAAAAAAAATAAGAATGAATAAATCTATCTTCGTATAACCAGAAAATATATATTATTTTCATTTTTATTAGTAATCACGACTGCTTTTCTTTCTTTTCATAGTTTTTTTCTTTTTTTTTTTTTTTTATTCTGACACACCGCTTTCTCGCAGTTATAAATTGTTTTAACGAATACAAAAATGCATAGCAATAAATTCAATAAATTCGATTTGTCGTCCGTCTCCTAAACCTTTCCATAGCAATAACAAAAAGGTCAATATATTCTCTCTCTCTTTTTCTCTCCTTCTCATTTTATCTGAACGAAAAAAAAAATGTAAATAGAAAGAAAAAAAAAAGAAGAAAAAAAAACATGTTTTTCTATAACGAGTATGAAAATACGCGTTTTGTTGAAAGCTGCATTTTTTTCTTTTTTTTAATATTTTTTAACTTAATCAACGTTATCTTTACCAGCATAGCAAGATTGAAACTAGATTCGTATTCTACATTCCAATCGACGGGATTTGCAAACGCGTTACCCCACGTGGTCTCGGTTGGTATGCGTGTAATTAAATTTAAAAAATATATGTTTGTGTGTGTGTGTGTGTGTGTGTGTGTGACTGTCTCGGATGCGCTTGTAAAAATGTAGACAGACAGACAGACAGACATACATAGACAACTCATATATGTATACGAACTCGTATGTACATACGTACGTTTATCCCACAAAAAAATTGTTTTGAAAACAGGCTCGTGTACCAATGGTTCTACCGATCTAAATAAAAATCCCTTGACCGTTGTAACAAGCGTCGCTTTTTTGTCTATTTCTTTTTTTTTTTTTATATATATTTTGCTTTTATTTCCCCAAACTATCCCCAGTGGTATTCGTCCAAAAATCGGAAACTTTTTTTCTTCTTCTTTTGGTCCACATCATCGAAGCGTGTACTCTCTACGTTAGCTCATTTCCGAATTCTCCCCTCCGTTAGAACGTAAAGCACCCTTACGATTCAGAAGCAGTAGTAGACATATATATATATATATTTCGATAACAACACGAACTCGTTGCACAATGAATCGAAGCGAAACAATTTGTTCGTCGAACCACCACCACCACATATTCGTTGTTTGTTTTTCTCCACTAGTAATGCTCGAACCAGTCACTAGAATAAAAACTAAAAATAAAATCAAAAAAACAATAAAAAAAAAGAATGCTATCCTCAAAATTGAACCACTCGAATCGATTTCCGAAAGGTTTCCATAGTCAACTATGCACTTTTATCAATTTAAAATATTTCTACTTTAAACATATGTATGTATATTATATTATATTTACATTTATTTATATGAGATATACAATTTGAAAAATTAGAAAAATTCGTTGCATTACTTTAAAAAAAAAATTTATTAATTTTAATTAATCAATCGTTGACAAATTTACCTTCGATCAGTTGTTTGCTAAATTTATTTTCATCTTAAGTCACGGGATAGATTCTACTTGAAACATATATATATGATTTAATATTATTATTATTTATATAATATTATATTATAATATATAATTATTTATATTATATATACCTATATAATTATATAATTAGAGAGCCGATAAATTTTAATATATAATTTATAAATTACGTGTCACGTTGTTTGTTCACAATGGACTCCTAAACTACTGAACCGATTTTAATAAAATTTTGCACACTGTGTGCAGTTTCATTCAACTTGAAAGATAGGATAGTTTATATCTCAATTTATAATCGCAATATTATTTGTTTATTAACAAAGAGTCATGATTATCTCTGTTAGTTCGATAAGATTCTAACAGATGGCGGTATAAAGTAATTCGTTGACTTAAAGACGTATGTATCGGACTGATTGTGAGCCACAGCAACGCGTGGCCGGGCACCCCTAGCATAATATAAATATTAAATATATACAATAGTATAATATATAATAATACTTATATTAAGTATAATATAAAAGATATATATATAATTATATAATTATAAAAAGTTTGTTGCATTAGCTTTAAAAGAAAAATTTAATAATTTTAATTAATCAATCATTGACAAATTTGTCTTCGATTAGTTGTTTGTTAAATTTTAGATATAATTATCCGTCCACATTGATACACAAATACAAATACGAAAATGGAACTAAAAAGTAGAAAACAGTAGGAACGAGTGAAAGAGAAAAAAAATAGAACAAAATAATGGCATCAAAGGTGAATCGAAACGATTTTGCCTGTTGCACTTCTCCATCCAATTATTCGTAATTACAAAGGGTACGCGAACGGGTGAGGTTGAGGGTGGTTGGAGGAATAGTGGCTGGTCGCACATTACACAGAACCGCAGCCAGTTTTCGATAATTGACGAAAAATGAAAAAAAAGAGGAAGAATTATCGAACGAAAGGAATAGGAAAGGAAGAATAATGGAGATATAGAAGCTCCTTTCATTCTTTTCTCGATTCTAGTGGGTGCCGGAGAGCAATGACACGAACTAAGATTCCTCTCGGTTTCATAAAGGAGGCGAATCGATCGATTATCGAGTCGATTCAATCGTGCGTTCGCGAGCCGCCGATTCACAACGGTTAGATTCTCACAACGGCCATTCTGTCTTTAGATGGATTTTACCCTCTTTTGACCGATGAAAGCAATGCGAGATCGTAGTTTCATCGACTTGAAGTACGACTTTAATCTTCCTCCTCTTTTTCTTTCGCACGATCGATAATAACGATGATTTTATTGCACAGTGATGTCGGGATACTACTCCGAAAAAGCACCCATTTAAGACCCAATTCTGATCGTTCAAGCTTATTGATAGGATCTTTTTATTTTTTTACTACTATTCTGTGATCTTTCTTTTTGCACATGTCCAAATTCTGTATTATTAGATCTTCAACTCACATAAGTTTTTCAATTGGAAATACTTTGTTTTTTGTACCTTTAACACGCGTCTTACTTTTTACAATTCATACGATCCAATTTATTAAAAATAATTAATATGAAATACTACTTTTCTTTTCTCTTCAACGTTAAATGTACACGATGAAAATTCTTTAACGTAAGAAATAATGCAAAGTTTTAAGTAATATAAAATATTTGAACTATGATAAAGAGTTTTCAACTAGAAAAGATTTATCGAATCATCATCATCATTCATATGTTCTTTGATGTGCACTATGACAGAGAAATGAATCTTTATAGCATATTATAATCTTTAATCCCGGACCCTTTAATCATTCGGCCAATGTAATAGTCAAGTGCTCTCAAAAAAATGCTTTTTAAAAGTAAATGGATATGCGTTCTTAAGTTGCACCTATCTAGAAAAAGCGGAGCTAAAGGAGAATGAGAGGCAAAAAGCGAGAAAAAAAAACGACTAGATAAAACAGAAAAAAAGCAAAGAAAAGAAAAGAAAGAAGAAAGTGAGGAAAAATGTAATATCGCACAGCAACTTCAGACGTTTATTATCTATTTATACGAGATTGAGAAAGCTCGATATGAAGTCTTGAAATTAATAAAGAACACTCGAAATGCAAGGAGACGGTATAAACTAAGATCGTACTTTGTGAAAAATTCAATTACTTGAAAAATCGGTCGAGATAAAAAATCAATTCTTTTAGCACTATGAGCAAATAATGCAAAATAGAATGTGGGGATAAGTTTATAGTATATTTATTATTTGTATATTCAAACACACAATAATCATCGAATCTATATCTCATATTTGATTATGCACACTCAAATATTTGAGATTGCAATTAATCGGGTCAAATTTATATTAATTAAAGCTGATTAACAAAAGGGGTACCTCTCTCTATCCACGAGTTAAAGTGGTTTACTTTCTGTACGAAGCATCCGTGTGCATTATCGAATCATCCCGTAGTATTAATCGTCCTAGCACTGCTACTGGCAGCGTATATCGAACAGTCTAAAGGTCCTTGGTATTAATCATATCATTTATGACCCTTTGTGGGCATATGGTACCCCTCGTTCACCCCTTTATATACCACTTGCTCATCTGCCAGGGCAAATGGCACATGACACATTGGAAAGTATATGATACCGAATGCTATCTTCATATATCAATAGTCCGCGTTCGGATGCGCAAGCGTATGCACTATTAATTCAGAAATGCATGACTATGGTCTATTTGATTCATATCGTCCTACTTGGTTGGCAATAGCCAACGTCGACTCGGCCCTTACGTTTCGCTTTAATAAATTTTCCAATTATGTTTGCCTAGAGATATCCACCCACGTACCACGTACACGTAACCGCGATCCTCTTAACGTTAAACGTCTAGCATTATTTATCCGTGATGATACGAAAAAGAAGACGAACACAGATAAAATATATACATTATTATGAGTATGGTATCGCATAATTCCTTCATCAACTATTTTACGAAAAGATATAAGAAACTTGATATCGTATAAAACAACACGTTAGATAACCACGATTAATTCTAAAATTTCTCATACGTTAATATATTCCAACTCTAAGGTACTTAAGAGTAGGTATACACCTACCCGATTTATCATCCGTATAATAATAAATTGTACCACCTATACTCGCTATTACCACCCCATTATCGTTGATACACTAGTGAAACAATATACAAAGGACACATTCGACGCTCATATTATAAACCTATCGTATAATATCGGGGAGCAATTAAAATCACGCAGAGTTGCAATTACGAAGATCCCTGTCTTAGATATTTCCGGCACAACGGTCGTCCTACCTTGAGTTATTTCTTACCTAAGCGATACCTTAACGTGATCACGGCGTCAAAATTCACGCCAAGTGCCGTGTAACACGCGTAAGACGTTACTCGTTTTCTTTAACGTTGAAATTCCCCCTTTTTTCTACTTTGCTCGTGTATGCGTATGCGTATGCGTGCACACGTGCGTGGTAGTGTGTAAGATGAACAGAGAACGAGAGAGGTTCACTGACGCGGGTCGGACGTCTCGTGTAATTCGCAGGGCCATATTTCACCAGGACTGGGTTTCCTCTCCTCTTCACTTTCTTCCATACACCACACACACACAAATGTGTGTATATAATACTCGCACACATGGATCCTGTGTGAATACCAGACTGAGAAGCTTAGAAACCCTCGACGATTACAATAAATTATCAAAACAACGGTCAAGAAGAACGAGATCTTTCTCTCTTTTTTTTATTTTTATTTTTCTTTTTCGCATCAAGAGGAGAAAAAAAGAAAATAAACGAAACGAGAAGAGAACAGACCCAAAGCGAATAAGCTTGAAACGATAATTTGCCACTCGTCGTACCATCTGTCAAAAGTTAAAGCGTATTATCGAGTTTTCTAAATCGTTAAATCGAAATCGAGTTTTAGTGTTCGAACACTATCGTTTCTCTTTCCCTTTTTACCGATAATTATCCGAAAATTACACGGCTCTTTTTAGACCGATCAGGTTTTTGTTTCCTTTTGCTACGATATTTTCCACTACCTCTAAACTATGTTCGCGCCTTCGGCTAGAAGAGAAACTGACGGTTGTGTTCGTTCAACAGGCTGTAGGTGGACGACCAACAGCTGGTAGAAAATTTAATGTGTCCCTTCGAGGTAAACGACTTCGATCGGACGTGATGCAACGTTCCACGAATCATTGCTTCTCTCTCTCTCTCTCTCTCTCTCTCTTTACTCTCTTCAATTTAAAACGTGGCAAGCATGAAAATAAAATTAAGGAAAATCATTTTGTATTTTCAACGATAATTTCATTTATATCATCATTTTACAACGAGTTATAAACTCGTTTACCATATCGCATTCATTTATATTGTATGAATTTATTTTTTTGTTATACTTATTAAAAGTTAACCACCATTTCATGTTATTTTAACCAAAAAGGAAAGAAAGGAAAGGAATAGGGGAAAAAAGTGGAATGAAGAAATTACTGTTAAAAAAAATAAAAAGAACAAAAAAAAATAGAATAAAGGGAATTGAAAGACAGTTAAATGTGACCAGTTTAAAGGGAACGTTTCACCTCGAATTAAAGGAATCCGTGTGCAAAGCAAAATTCGTATAATACGCTGAAACCAAAATTGGAACGACAGAATCTGCCTCAAAGCACGCTCTGTGGTCGTACTCCAAAGATGGAGGTCAAATGAAAATCCGATGAAACTCAAACATCCATGCAAGTACGCTATACCACCTACGACCGAACCATCCCTTTTACAATAAGTTTATCAGAGAGCCTTTAGAAATGTTCCTGATATATATATACTACTTTAACATTGCAAATTGATCCCAAAGAGTTTCTCTTAACTCTTCAACAAATCACTCCATTACGTGTATCATTATTTTTTTTTAATGAATCCCTACTTCATACCCTTTAAAGTACAAACTTGAAAAAGTAAAGAATAATTGAGATTATACGTATATATTCGAATGAAATAAAATTAAAAATCAAATACGAATATAAATACGATCTTAAATAAGTAATTATCGCTGTCGAATAATAAAAAGAAACTTGAATGCTATTGGAATTTTGTAGTAATTAAAAATCAAATCGTTCGAGATTCTATTGGTATAAAAATTAAATAAATTATATATCTACCAAAAAAAAAAAAAAACTTGAGAAGAAATGTAAAACGTCATCGAAGGAATGAAAATAAAGAAAACAAAAAAAGAAACCGATACTTTCGGTTAGATTGCGGTATATGGCGAATGAAGCATATCGTTTGATGGTATAGGAGGAGAAGGAGGAGGAGGAGGGAATTAATGAGCGCCTAGAGCCATATGCTTTAATGGTTCCTTTTGACCACGAGATGAGTGATCTAAACAGGGACAAAGAGCCGCAGGAGGTAGAACCTTACACGACAGGAGGTCCACAATTCTGAAGGCCGCTTCTTCCGAGATGGGAATATATATCCTGGTAAAAGACAGAAGAAGAAGAAGAAGAAGATGATGATGAAGAGAGTGGGGAGGGGGAGGGGGAGGGGGAGGAAAGATAGAAATACCTAATCGTCTATGTTCTATCTATACTCGTTGGTGGTTAACCATCGTTGATTTTTCCTTGAAGATCATCAGAGTCAGCAACATTTGACGGTGTCTTCAACCGATCGATTCCATAATAATTAAAACCACAAAACCGTTTAATTGTTCACTCACGTAACACGTAATGGCGTACTGCTTGATCGACCTCAATCTAACCCTCCAACCCTTTTTCCTACCCTCTCTTGTCTTTTACACCGAAATTCTCTTCCTCGATTTCGAAAGACTCCATTCATACTGTATCAACGCGCAAAATTAATGATGATTCCGCGAATCCATATTCTCTCTCTCTCTCTCTCTCTCTCTCTCTCTCTCTATCTCTCTCTCTCTCTATCTTTATCGTAAAGAAGTAGATGAAAACGTTCCTTCAACGCTGCTGATTTTGCTCATTGAACGATATAAGCAACCCATACCCATACCCATACCCATAGCTATCACAGTACCGTTCAATTATTCCTATAGCTTTCAAGACTACTAATGCAAAATCCCAATACGAAGATGAAATTCATACTAAATGACAGGAAATAAGGGCTCCCTCTAATCTATGTGAACCCCAATTCGTATACATGTAAATTCTATATTATGCTTCGTTGAAATGGATTGATTTATCAGCGTAACAAGTTCGTGAAAAAGTTTTTATATTTAAAAGTATACACATAAACATTTGCTACATTAATATTTGTATTATTTTAAATGAAATTTGAAAGAAATCTGAAATTAAACAAAAATTTAATTTGAATAAATTTAAATGACACGATACTTGACACTAAGATAATATATTTAAGGTTCAAATCTTTTACATTTAAACGAAACTAAAAAAGAAATCCATCTCTCGTTATTTAAACCTTTATCTTTGAAATAAATTCTTGTTTGTTAAAATGAATCAAAAAATTACGTTTGAATTTATCATTGTGGTATAATGCATTATAAAACAAAGAACACTCTTAATCACACACAAAACGTGAGACTAAACGGTTAAAAGTGATCTATAAACCTTGAGATCTCAACGTAATTTACCATTAAATATGCACCGATGTTATTTATATTCACCAACACGTTGCATGGTAATCAACGAGACCCGCAGTAATTTCTTTGATTATTATTTCCTAACAAAGGGAATAATTAATCACAGAAATGGGAATAAGTGTGAGTTACTTATATATACATATATAATCTGTAAATATATTTGTTAATCGAATAATAAAATTATTTTTTCTTAATGGCAAAAGAATAATATTTCACATCATATCAAAGTCATTTCACCATTCAACTCACCCTTCTTTTTTCTCTGATGCATACAATAACGCACGTACTCGATTAAAGAAGATACGAAATGAATAAAAATTCGTCGAACGTTCATGAATGAACGAATCACGGACTATGACAAAATTTTACGTGAGCTTGCGCATGAACAATCATTTTTCCTGCGGACGTGCAATTTGTTTTCGCGTAATATTTACAGTCTCTGGGTTGATGTATTAATGCATAATTGCTGTCGAGAATCTGCAATGCTTATGGAATTTTTGATAACAACCAAACAACGACGGCGGCAACAACGATGTTGGTAGCGTCAGTTTGATGGCGGTGGTGGTGCTGGTGGTGGAGGTGTTAGCAACCTGGCACACCAAGTAGCACACCACGTAGCTTAAATTCCAAAAGAGAAGAGGAATTGGCTGATGTTACGAGTCGTCAGCTAAATTTCTGAATATTTAACAATATGCTCACGTGGTTTATCATAATTAATGATCTCGATATACTCGGACGAAAGACCCTGTTGAGCAAAAACGACGATATAACGTTGGCAAAAGGTAAATCGTTAATTTATCGTTATTTCATTGAGTAACAAAGTGAAACAGTAATGATAACAATAATAAAGGTAATAATAATACTTTACGCTACATGATCAAAGAGAGACGTCATAAATATTGTTAAGAATTAAGATTTTTAAAAAATGGTTCGTTTATATTAATTGATCTAACAAATTATTACACTCATGCGCCTTTCTCGGATTAATTAAAATACAAAAAAAAAAAGAGAAAAAAAGGAATTTCGAATATCGTTTAATTACTCTACCAAGCTATACATATATATTCTTCCATATATTTTCTTTTTTTTTTTTTTTTTTAATATATATACTCACGCTCCAATTCTTTGTATTGTAATGCATCTATAAACTCGATGTCAAATTATATCTTCTTCTCGTACCAATTTTCGCTCACTCGTATGCACATAGTATTAGTCGTTGCTTATATTTTGTAAATCCTAAAATGCTTCGCACATCCTGTAATAGGATTTCCAATTTACGAGCGATGGCAGTTGCCGTTCCCGTTTTCGACACACACAACGCTCACTGTTGTACAATGGTGTGCAATCGACTGAAAAACGAAACAAAAAATCAGGGAAAAAAGCAAAAACATCAAGGGAAGAAGAACAAAAAAAAAATATTACACAGTCCCCCTAACACGCGACCCACGAAAATAAATACACATATATTTGGTTTCGTGACGTGTCCCAATCGATCACGTTTCGATATTGTATTTAAGTAAGATATGATTTTTGTACAACGAAATGAGTCCAGTCTAAAAATATTCTATACATGTATTATATACATAAACCAAACAACAAAAAATATAACAGAGAACAGGTACACAGCGAAAATACGAGCTACAAACATAAATATTCGTGTTAGTTACGTGCTCGATAGATTATTCATAAACGCAGGAAAACGCACACATCGAAATGTAACAACCCATCGTTTCTCATTAGGGATATACTCGTTCGTTAACAAGGATAACACAAGCTACCTACGGTGTATAATGATTTGACAACCGTCCAATTAATAGAATATTTGATGCGTTGGAGAGAGTCAAGAGAAATAGAGTCTCCGAATTTACAACCGTTTGTTAGAGACGCTAGGTAGATGAGAGAAACTAGAGTAAATGGTAGTAGAGTGACGAAGAGAGAGAGAGAGAGAGAGAGACACACACACACACAGAGGGAGATTAATGCGAGCAATTGCAGGCTTGCGTTAACTGATACTACCTAATCACCATCAGATGCACGGATGTTCGCGCAGGAACTATAATAGTATACGAACTGTCCGATAATGTCTCCTCCAATAGTGGTTCTCGCTGTTCAATTATTCATTTACCGTCAGATTAATAGACTGTACGATTGGCCACATTAAATCCAAGCCAACTAACAACGTCAATACCTTGCACGAAATGAATGATTAATATTAAATATATGAAAAGAGAATAATATATATGTATATAGGACACAAACAAGATGAAATTACACTTTTTACTAATCGAAATTTCTTGTTGCTTCTTACTTATCGAATCTATCAAGTTACACAATATTCGTTATAAAAGAAAATCAGAATGATTTACATTCAATATTTTATCACGAGACTGACAGAGAAAAAGATTATGTAAAGTTATTTAAAAAAAAAAAAAAAGCAATCATTTTTAATTGAAGTAATATTACTTTGTGTTTGTTATTTCTTCGAAAGGTAAATATATATATCTTCTTTCAGCTGACATCGCAACGAAAGCGACGACTAATTTCAATTGATCAAGAGATAAAACACAATTTGTCTGGTCAGTGTGCCTTTAAATCGTTTTCTGCCCTTAATAAAGGAGAAGGTAATCAAAGTTTCTTTCTCGAAACCATTAACCATTTCCATTCGACGAATAGAAAGAGAAGGAGTTGTCGCTTTGAACAGGGTCATTGTTGAACGGTGACTGGTCAGGAATCGAGGAAAAAGCCAGCGGGTGACCGAAGCAATTATAAATTCCTCTTAGAAAGGACGCACGTACCACCCTCGGGATATCCTTTCATCGATCCATCCTCACGATATTGATGCAAGGATGATATTGATGTTTCGACTAACATGATAAGAACGACAAGAAAATTATCTTTGAATATAGAGAAAATATAAAAGTCACGTGCATTGAATCATAAACAAACATTTCATTTCACACCTTTAAATAATAAAAGTAATGATTAGTATGCAAAACAACGAAGCCAACAAAACACGATAGCAGTTATCGTGATTGTCCATATCTCGTATAAATTCTCCTCAGGGAACCACGTAAGTGGCAACGCATTGATATGTAATCTCGACGTATTCATCATGCAAAATCACCGCTTGCGAATCACCTATATATTTCAAATGTTAAGCTCGAGACATACGCCGTTTCTAAATCTCTCTCTCTCTCTCTCTCTCTCTCTCTCTCTCTCTCTGTCTCTCTTTCTCGTAAGAAAGACTAAGTTATGATGTTCCTGAATTTCCTGGAAAATTACGATAAGGATACTTTACGATTTCACTTCCATGTTTTCTTCAAAACTACATCTTACGACACTTATGTATACATGTTATTCGTCAAAATTCTTATCTGTCGTCTTGTTTAAATAATTTCATGCTTTTGTTATAAGCGTATATAAATAATTCGTCAAAAGTATGTTTTAGATGTTAAACCACAGAGAAGTATGAATTTACTGCAATATCACAGGTAAAGTCTGATAAGTTAGACAAGTGGATACAAACTGCGTCGAGGTTTTTGTAAACCACATGAACACAATAGCAAAATGGTAGAGTACATACTTCATGGATCGACAAGACAAATGCTTTTATCCGCAGAAGTAATCGAAAAATGAAAAGTTATAAATTCGACGCAAAAAAAAAAGAAAAATAAACCAAAGAATATTTCGTTTATATAAGAAGTTTAAAAAATTAAAACCAAATGAACTAACTTTACGTTTAAAACATCGAAATTATGAATAATAGTCGAATTTATTTTTTTCTTACACTGGACTAATTCGTTGTACATGCTCATTACGGTTTTTGCATGAAGAAAATATTTACATACGAAGTTTATTCGTTTATACTATATGTTCGCGTTCATTTGCATTTCGTTGAATACAGACATCACGATAAAAAAAAAAAGGAACTAGACAAAACATTTATATTACACACGAGTACCGATACAGCTCATGATTTTAATCGTTATTCATTTTTTTTTTTTAAATCATTTATGAGTATGCAAAAATAGTAAATCAATATAATCGATATTATAAACGAAAGGAAATAATTTGATTTATGTTTCAGTTCCCATTATATTTTTGATGAATGATTTTTATTAAAACTTCCTTTTTTGTTTACAATGTAATAATAAAAGTTTTATTTGTGTCAATGAAGAGAAGAATGAAGAATAATTAATTCCCAACTAATTATGTTCATGTCTTTCAATCGAATGACATTCATTTATTACAAAGAATTAACGAAAAAAGAAACAAGAATTGTGAATTTTGTCGAAGAATTTCAAGATTAAAAATAACAATTCGTTCGTTCGTTCATTCGTTCGTTCGTTCGTTCGTTCTCTTAATGAAGAATTTCCAAGTAAAAACGAAAATGTAGGAAAAGGAGGAAAGCTTATCGTAGTAATCGCGAAAGACTCCAAATTGAACTTAACAGACGAACCGATGCTTTCCGAACATTTCCGTTTAATCGATAATCGATAATAGAAACGAGCATGAACGTGGAAAGAAGAACGTCACATAGAAAGCAAAAATGTAAGAGGAAATGGGTAACCGTAGGAATTGGTTGTAGTAAACAATTTGTATATATAAACAAACTGTGTTCGCGTGTTCTGAGATCTACGCCAGTTAAAAGATTCGATCGATAAGCATTTGTTTCTATACATTTTCAAACTAATGCAAAACATTTTGCTGATTGCTAACGTTAAAAGTATTTGCTATCTTCTGTAAAAAAAAAAAGAAAAGAAAAAAGAAACAAACAAATACAGAAAGAAAAATGTTTAAAATAATCAATAAAAAAGTATATTACACCAAATGCAATCTATATAATAGATTTTTCCTTTGAGTAAAAATTTGAAAATAAAATGAATCTATTTGAGACGCAAAATGTAACCCTTAGATGAAATACTATTTGACACTAGAACAAAGCTAAATCTTCGATAACAAATATCCCAGTAGTCGTAGGCAAGGCAAGGCTAAGGTAAGACGAATTAAAGTAATTAAGCGAATAAAACTCAAAGTTTGTCACTGACAGTTCTACGTTCGAGGCCATCTTGATCGTACGAGGATATCCCAGAATTAGAACGAAAGTTCATCGGACGATTACGTTGAAAATTCACGTCTTCGTAATTCACAAACGCGACGTCCATAATCCAACGAGATTAAAGGAGATAATTTCTATCCGTTGAAGCTAAAGAAGCCGAGTAAATTTTCAAGGATAACTCGTGCACAAGCACACACCAATGTTCTATACGTACATACATAACATAGGCATCGTAAAAATATCAGAGAGTCGCCGCCTACGTGAATATAAATTAGTCCTGGCGTCCTTTATGAAGGAAGGAAAGTTTATGGTGTCAACGTTGGCAATGAGGAATTTATCACGACGTTCACAACCCGTTCATGAATTGGGGTGTCGTCGTATCATCGATTTAAGATGAACAAGGATGAAGATATGGTAATGAGGGAGGGAGAAAGGGAGATAGAAACGTCAAGAGATTGAGGAACGTTGATACTTGCTTGTCTCGGATAATCGACAATCAATGACAGAGGCGTGAGTTACTATGGATAGGCGAGGCATAGCATGGGGGTGGGGTCAGAGAGTGTCGAGGGATTGAAGAAAGGGATGGGGAGAAGAGGGCTGGATAGATTCGTGAGTGGAGAGGTGAGATTACAAGGCAATAGCGCGACGTGCAATCACGAGAGGACACACGTGAAGGATCGACATCGTAGCACAGCAGCAACGTTCCATCCAAGCTCCCCCTCCCCCTTCATTCAGTAGAACCGCTCCCCGATAATAATTAGACGCTGCCTCGGCTGACTAAGCTGGCTGATATGCCTCTGGCGTCCCTTTACCTTAACCCCAAACCCTTCGCGGAATGCGTATTATCGACCTACATTTTCCCACGTTCGAGACCTTCTTTCAAAATGATTTCTTCTAACGAATTACGGCCGATAATCATTCTAACCTGGTTAAAATTCTTTAACGATCGTATACTCGAAATATATATTTGTTTTCGATAAAAATATAAATTGCTAAGGATGAACACGTCTGAAATCTTTCTCCTACTTCTTCTTCTATCGTAAAAAATAAAAAACACCTTTTTACTTAAACTGTATTTAATTATACCGTTCTCAGGGATACACGAACCCATTGATTCTCACCTTGGACTATTGGAAAGGAACCGCGGAACAAAATATAAAGTGAGAAGGATCGTTCGTAACCTTCGGCGCCAGCAGACAAGTAGTAATAGTAGTAGTAGTAGTAGTATCCTTTTAATTTCCTAAACGAACGTTGTAATTAAAGAGTTACGAACGACTCGAGCTTCGTAACAATTAAAATAACAACCAGAGTTTCGTCACTCTTTCGAGTACTTATTTTTAACCCATTGCAAAGGAAAAAATAATAAAAAAACAACGATTTAAGTTTGTAGTACTACGTGCCTACGATAGTTATCGATAATGATGCTTCCTTGCCCTAGCAGAACCGATGATCGTTATCGGATATATTCGAACGACACGTTTCGCATCGTTGAATTCACATATAACGTTCCTATTACGTATCACTACTATCTAGATTTAGGTTAGCGAACAATATTGATAAATCACATTGGAAAAAGTAAATATTATTAAAAAAATAAAACAAAATTTTGATCATATTATTATTTTGTGGAAAAAGATTCGAAGAATAACGCGAACTAACGTTTTTCTTAAAAAGAGACAGAAAACAGTTTGAAAAGTTGAAGAGAAGGCGAAACTGTGTGAGAGAGAAAGAGAGAGAGAACGTATCGCCGAGGGGCAAAATTTCAAGGCCGCATTAAATTAGTTTAGCTTTCGGAGAAGCGGCAAGCAACAGTTGTCTTCCACCTATCCTCCAATTCCCCGATACTTCCGGACAGAAGAGAGCGTGCTACTTCGTGGCAGCACAATCCTCCCCATTGTACTCTCGACGATGCAACGTAATGTCAGCAAACGCCTTCAAAGGTCCTCCAGGCGTGAGTGTTCAAAAGACCATTGTTCCACTCGCGTTGGTACGTACGAGTCATTCTTTTAAATTTGATTTTACCACGTAGCTGCCTTGCCATCGACACGCAAAAGAAATGAAAAAAAAAAAAGAAAGAAACAGTCTCTAGGGACACCTTTCGTCCTTTTACACTCGTTTTTGGTTAACCGTCGGCCCTTTGCGAAACGCCCAACAAAATCGTACGTTCGGAGGCCGAAATTTCCTTCTTCTGCCTTGTGATTCGACGATACAACACACACACTCACACACGGAGATTCGAAAATTAACGCCTTTCGTATAGGCCGACCACGAAAAGTACTCTTCTGTTGTGCAGACGACGCAATAAAAATGGAAATCGTTCAAACTATTCGGGGATTTCTCGTGAAGCTTTATCGTAACTCGCGAGAGATCGAATCGTCCCGCTTTTTCCCCCATCACCTCTCGAGAACTTTTGCGATCGCTAGGCTAACCCTACGATTGTCTTCCTTTTTTTATCTTCTTCTTCTTCTTCTTTTCCTTTCTTTTGCTCGAATTAACTGGCAAAGGATATCACGATTTTAAAGATGTAGATTCAGTTCTTGATACAAGTGCAATAAAAATGGAAATCACCTGGGAATATATATATATATAGAGAGAGAGATACCTACTATACCTGAGAGATTTACAAAAGCTTCTAGATTTTCACGTGGCACACATCAATAAATCAAAGCTTTAACTCGGATGATCCCTAACACGAGGAGTAGTCTATCGGCTTTCATTTGATTTCACATTGATTTGATCCAGCCTGCGGAAAAGGTACTTAAAAAGGCGTCGGTAGAGAACGATACAAGGTCCCAATCGCGACAGAGATAAATCTTCCGTGTACCTTTCACGATGCTATTTCACCTACCTGTACACATATACACACACATATACTACCCTTTACCTATTTTCTCTTTATTCTGTCATACACGATCTATAAAATATTATTTTGCTACTCTCGTGATACCGTCAATAATATACATTTTATATGTGTGTGTGTGTGTGTGCCTGTTCACTTCTATCATTCTTTATCTCAAAGTGTTGTGAATGCGTACTTAAACTTATAAAAAGAAAAAAGAAAAGGTTTGACGATCGGTAAGATGTATTTAGTGAGTATTTTATAAAGACATATCGTTTGATAAAGTCTTTGGAGAAATCCGAAAAGAAAAGTTTATTCGGTTTGGAAAGTTTCTACAACGGGCCACAGGCATTCGGGATGCCACCACCAACGAATGGGGCAAGAGATTCCCTTCGTCTTATTTCAATAAGTTATGGTAGTTGAATTTCTCTTACAGGATAGACATACTTGTCATGTAGATACTTTGAAAATACTTTGCCCATTCTTATGTCAACTATGACGACTGAAAATGTATTTACGTACACAAATGACGACTCCAAAAAGTTCGAATAAAAACTGTATTTTCACGAATCTACGTTAAAGTGTAAATGAACAGACGAGAAAAAAAATTAAAAGGTATGAAAGAATGATAAAACTGTCTACCGTGAATTTTTTACATTCACAATCAGTCAGTAAAATAAGATGGATGTATATGATCCAAAACAAACGGTCGACGAAAAGTCACAAAAGTTTTGTCATCTCCTAAATTGGATGCTTCCTTCCTATTTTCTTTTTTTTTTTGTTGTTTTGTCATACCTTATCTTTCCTGTTTCGTACTTTGTGCGAGAAAAGTTAAGACATAAGTTTTTATCTCGTTGAAAAGAAACGTCTAGGTCAGACAAAAAAATATCTATCATTTTTTTTTTCTCGAAGTCATTCGTAATAAAATACAAACTGAATACATTTTTTTGAAATGTGCAAAAGTCACTCGATCAGTCGCGTGGCTCATCACTTCGAAAACTCTAACTAAACTTTATCAAAAAAAAAAAAATAAAATACATATATATGTATTTAAATGTATATAATATTATGTAGAAAACAATTCGTATGTTTCCAAAAACAATATATAAAAAAAAAAAAAAAAATCAATAAAAAATGAAAATAAAATAAACGTTAGCAAACGATCTGATCGACGAGTAAATGGAAAAAATACAAAAAAAATTACAAAAATACGAAAAAAACATCAATGTTTTAAAACGAATTCTCGCGTTCTGATGTCGCACCGTTAAAGGTGCAATGATTTTATTTCGAGCACGCGCGCATCAAACCCCGTAACTATTTCCCCGTCCCGTCGATAGGGCAGGCAGGCAGGCAGGCAGGCAGGCAAAAAGAGGACAGGAAATTGTATCAAATTGGAGAGTATCGGGATTAAGGATCCCTCGAAAACGAAAGCGCTGGCGGTTCACCAAGCGGTGGGTTCGCACATGCCACGCTGATCCACCCATTGTTGTGCAAATCCAACAAAAACCAACCCTCTAATCTCGCGAGCCCACTTGAGATCGAAACGTGCTCTCCCCATGCCAGTACAATTAATTTATATGGCTATCTAATGTACTTACGACACCGTTCTGCCCCCCCACCCCACCCCTTCCCTCTTTCAGCGTTATCTTAAGCTTTCATTGGATGTTCCGCGTGCTGTGCCGATTGACGATAATCTTGAAATAATCTCTTCGTCTCTCTCGACATTTCTTTGACCTCCCGTAGATACCCCATACCCCTTGTGTCTTTTCAATTTTCCCAATTTTTTTTTATTTTATCTTTTTATATGTTAGTACGTATTATGTATATATAGGTATTGTATTATATGTATATATGTGTATATCTTTGTACGATCAATCGTCCGTACATACTAAACCACCACCACCGCCATCATCCAACAGCTAAAGGTGATCATCGTCGTCGTTGCCGTCGTGTTAGGCAATTTCATCCGGCCCGAACAAATTTGCACGGATTTACGCGTGATCGAGCACGAATCGCGGATTATGTTTTGTAATACGATAACGATAGAGAAAAGAACCGTCCTATGAATCCGATAACGAAGTTTTGATATCAAACGATGCTTTATATATATATATATATATATATATATATATATGTCCTATTTATTTCATCAATGTACACAGTGAACTCCCATCATCACATATAATTACTTTTATCATACTGCTGCCATAACTGAATATATGGTGAAATGACTTGACTATGTCATGTAATCGTGAAACGCGACGCATCATTTAATTAAAGATAGCATTGATTTTATCCTCAATGATTTGTTTCATTTTAATGTGTCTCTTAACGTTTCGTTATAAATGATTTAATTAAATCATCATGAGCTTATTACCATACCGTTAATTTGATAACACGTTTAATTAATACCAAACGGTACTATGTATATTGAAATATGGGGGGGGGAAAGGGGAGAAATTGTTTAAACGCGGTTTATGAAACATTTCTACTCAAAATATATATTCTAATATGTTCCTCCTCATCCTCATCCTCCTCCTCCTCCCGACTCGCCGAAAACCACATGAAGATCAAAGTTATGCGTGGAAGGGATCGATTTTGGCAAGAAAGATGAATGCAGAGGCATACCGCATTTATCGAATAGTCAGCGGTTGGCTAGAAACGAGCTCTTCCGGTTTAAACGAAGGAAGTTAATTGTGAACATTGGAACGAACGAGAGAAGGCAACTGACTTGCTAGTCTTGTCCGGCCAGAATGTTCCTGTACCGATATTCCAGAGAATGCACGGAGAAATACCGGTATTCACGCTGTCTCCACAACGAATGCTCTCCATGCGAATTACATACGGTCGATAACATGTGTGAATATATATATATAGAAAGCTGCAGGCGCTTGCACGCCCTGAATAACTATTTCGTGTTTAGAGATAGAGTCAAATATTTAAATTATTATGATGACTAGATAATTAAATTTTAGACTTTAATTTACTCTATATTATATATTTTTTCTATACACATATTCTAGTATATATTATAATATATAAAATAAAGTTTTTAATATATACAGTATAAAAAATTGTTTTTATGTTTTTTATATTATATATATATATATATATATATATATGTAAATTGCATAATTATAACAAAAAGTTAATAAAAGACTCATACACTATATTATTTTTGGTAGACGTGATTGTTTGATAAAAGAAATAAAAATATAAAGAATTATGTTTTATCCTATTTTTATCAAATTATTATTCTAGTGATCTTTTTAAATCTTTATACACACATACATACATATATATGTAGATATTTTGTACCATTTGTTTAAGACAACTTTAAACGGTAAACCGCGAAACAAACTCTCGTAAAGCTTTGTAAATGCAACATAGATTCATTTCCAAATGTCATTGTACTACTCGACGTTTACTTAATGTAATGTGTACATTTAGCCAAAGATTTTGTAAGCAACCATACCTCCGTCGTAGAATATGAGAGCATGTAAACACATGAAGATCGTAGAAGCAAGGCAAGCATGCGTGCGTGCGTGCGTGCATGCGTGCGTGCGCGAGCGTACAAGCATGTTTATCGAACGAGTAGGAGGACGACAGGACGAGAGTGAGTATCCCTGTATCGGCCACAACCCAGCTACGGGACATGGTGGTCCGCTATCTTCCTGACGCTGGAATTACACCATTATTGTGCAAATTAGTGAAGACCCACGTATGATGGCCCGGGGACATAGAGCAGGATTAGAATTAACGCGAAATTCGTGCAGCTTCATAACGAACGCCTTGTAATATCGAGGGATGGTCAATTGGTGATGTTCTCTATGTCTCATACACATACATGCATATAACTTGATATAGAATATTTAAAAATAAAAATAAAAAAACGAACAAAAAAAAATAAATAAGAAATAAATTTTCTCGTATATTTAGAAATATACACGTTGATGTTATACTAAGACGTCGATCCTAGGTAGTATCTCTATCGTAAATTTATCGAAAAATCATAAGTCACGTCTCTCGCACGTCAATATCTATTCCGCGTACCGGTTAGAAACCGGAATATGGCTACAGTCGATACTCGACAGCTTTACGTGATCCAGCGCATTGCTTTTACGCGTCGTTAATATTGCAGGATGCATAGGTCACCCACTGGAACCAACAACGACGACGAGAAAACATACTGTGAAGGAGGAAGAGGTGCAAAAGGTGAGGAGGGGGGTGGAAGACAGGAAAGAGAGGATAGTTGAATCATTGACATTGAAACGTGCTAGTTTTTGCTGACACGGCCACAACTGGTGAGATCACACCCCGTACTTTTCCGACAAAAGTGCATTGTAACATTGTAAATATAAACTGTATATTCCACAAATCGTTTCTAGCAAGCCGGGCTATTTGTCGAGTTTCACGACATATTGTGCATTTTCGTTTTGGTCGTAACCATTTAAACTGCGCGTGTATATATGCTTATTGTATGTACGGAATGCAACATATGGTGTGAAAGTAACATCTCTATTGTACAATTCCCCCGACCCCTAATAAATGGATGCTCGTATTTAACGCGTCTAATCGAGTCGAACGCTGGTTAAAAAAAGAAGATAATAGTAAGAAAATAATAAGTTGAAGAAACGGAGCGTTGCACGCTACGGAAACCGCAACTCTGAGAGAATATTAAGTCGCGTTACGCACATGCACTCATGCTATATATGTAGTTTTTAAAAAGCCACTAGTACGGTATACACACGGGCTCTTTAATCATTCCTACGGCAAACATGCATATGAAACACTTGTTTGTATACCAAGTGCGATTGCGGCTTACGGAATAAAATGGCCCAAGATTCGCAATCCGCATAACCGGATGTGCAGTTTACTCCGACTTCGGTACCTTAAAAGTGAAAAAGCTCTACTATTTTTTTTTCTACAAAAAAAAAAAAGAGAAACTAATACATTTTGTTTTTTATATTTATGTATGTACTAATATATATATATATACGTAAGAGATAGAATTCTGATTTGGAAGATGAACGACGAGACGGCTCATAAATTTCTATTCGTGTTTTCGCAGAAACTAGATAATTAAAAAGATAATTGTTTACGGGTACATTTGAACTAAAAAAGAGAGAGAAAGAGAAAGGAAATGGTAGAAACTACTACCAGTATTGCACGTTTCGTCCACTCAAACTCTGACAGGAAAGAAATAGAAGTATGAATAAAGGATGAGAGTCGAGCACTGGCAAAAAGTGTAATACTGAATTAAACAATAAGCCGTACGAATTACCGTTTCGGGAGCACCGTTTTTAATTTTTACTGACTACAGAATTAAAACCTTAGAATATAACATTTCGAAAACATATCGAGAAACAATTATTCCATATATTTCCCCTTTCGACAACTTATCGCAAATAACACGAATAAAGAATAAACTTGCTATCCATTGAAAAGATAAATAAAAAAAATCTAAAGATAAACCAAATAAACAAGAAATTATTGTAGGCTTGTGTAGTAAAAAAAAAAAACATAATTATTTTATTCCAAAAAAAGAAATTACTCGTGTGTACAAGTAACTCTTGGCGATTAGAATCTTTTTAGATCTCTGAAATATAATTAGAGTGTATTAGAATATTAAAAAATTGTTAATTAATCGAAAGGAATATGTATTGTTACCTAAAAACACCGAGTATATAATCAAAGTACCGTCTTTCTTGAAATTTATCTTCAGACTGACACGTTGTCATTTATTACATATAATTTTAAATATTATACTACCTACTCTCTCAAACCTTCTGACCACCCTAACCCACTCCCTTGACATAAATTAAAAAAAAAAAGTAAAGAATATTATTTACTTGTAGATACATCTATGTAATCATAATGATAACACAATATATTTTCATACGTATAGAGTAAACAAACATAATGAAAATCGAAAAGTGATATTAATCGATGGAACATAGGATAAGTTGAAAAATTAGTATTTATATAGAAACATGGAATGTGCTAACGACGAAATAGGGGGAAAACACGCGGGATTCGTTGGAAAGTTAAATCCGAATCGCATCACGACGAATTCACATCATACGCTCGCGAAGATTAATAACGCGGGGTATCATCCTGCTCACTAATTGAAAGGGTGGAAATGGAGAGGGATGAAAAAGGGGTGGAGGTTTCGGAGGCGATGGAGAAATAGTAGTAGAAATGGGCGGAGGTGTGGGGTAGGGAGGTGGAAAGAGGGAGGGAGAGATCGGTCGCGTGCACGGTGCATATAATACTCGAGTCAGAATCTAATAACACAGTGAGCCTCATACACGGTACATACGCGTTTCTTTCATACCGTTGAAATCAAATTGATATATCCGCGGTGTATATATACACACATGGCCGCGGCCGTTCCACCATATGAAATCGCCACGAGCTGTCGTCGTCCTCTCTCTCTCTCTCTCTCTCTGTTCCTCTTTCCCACCCACCCTACCTCCCTCCCTCCCCGCAACAAGATTATGGTAATTGACTATCCGACTTGGAAACCCCCATCAGGCATATCAATTACGTACGTATGCATCCCAACCGGGAATTTGCCTTTGATCCGCTCAAACTCCAAGGTAACACAATTCACGCCTGCGTCTAATCTCAAATGGGATTGCCTGATGGCACAAGGGACATTGAAATGGGCTTTTCCAACTTCACAAGAACGAGTCGTTTCGATAGGCACCGAAACCGAACGAACGGCCTCTTCTCCGTTTTTTCCCCGCTCGTATCGATAATCTGGTTACTTCTTCTATCCCTCGTTCTATCTTTTTCTATCTCCCTCTCTCCTTTTTTTGCTCGTCTATAGTGATAGTATACATGGGTATGTATCAAGAAAATCATTTTGACGAAAATTTCTTTTCACTTGGAGAACTCTATCTGTCTATTAGTAACATACGAAGTACGTGGGATTTATTTTGATCAGAATTTATTAGTTCGTTATCGATATACCGATATGTTGTTAAATAATTCCAACGAATATTCTATGAGATTTGATTGCATCTTTTTTAATGGTGAACGATCGTTAATTAAATTTGTATTCACAATTTTATATATTTATGTAATGTTAACATTGAGTTTTGAAATTTTGATCGTGTCGAGTACCCATTAATAAATCATTTCATTTGAACAAATCATCGTAGGTAATTTATTCAAAAAGAATGAAGATACTTGTCGAATCAATTTACGTCAGAAACTAATAACATATGTAAGGCTTTTGCATCGAGGTAAAGTCGATTATACAGAACGCGAAATGTCTAATATACTCTAGGAAGATTTGAGTTAAGTTGGTAAACGTTGAAAATATCGTTAGTAGATGTCACACGACTAGAAAGAGAGAGAGAGAGAGAGAGTGAAAGGGAGAGATGCACAGAGCAAAATGTTCCACGATTTCATGCTTTAATAATACAGTGGAAACTCTCATCTAAGGATTTCCAAGCGACTCTCGATTCTGCCGTTGGCGTATCGTGCAAACGTTTAATCTCTTCATCTTTCCACAAACGAGTGTTTATTCGGAAGGTACCTAGGTATACGAAATTTCAAAACGAACTAGATAGAGTCCCTCCAATTAATGTTGTCTCCAGTGGCCAGCTATCGTTTAATTAGTACGAATCGTGATTTCATACGGACTCAGCAGATGCCACCTACGTGATAAGAAGTTTCAAGTTTAAGGGTACAACGATAATTACCAATATCGACAATCTTTGACAAAAATTGCAAATGTTTTACGATAAACTTTGATATAATAGTTGGATATTACATATAGGGATGAACCACGATCGGGATGTTAATAACGGAGTTAATCTCTATTGATCACGATTCCATGGTTCATCCTGTAGGTATATGTATTATATTTAAATACATATGAACAAATGAGTACGCACAACTGTATTGCAAACCTATTCTCAATTTCATAATAATACGAAAACGTGGATAATGCTAAAAGATCTTATCGATGAATAAACCAATTATATATTACATGTATTGTACATATCCATAAAAAGTAATAAAAATGCGATAAGTCTCAAAACGTAACCCATGAATGAAACGAGTAAAGCTTTTTTACTAAGCTTGTTTGAAGCATTTTGAACACGATAAAAATGTGAGCTTAAAAATAATAAACTCGCGATAATGGTTAGTTTTAAAAGCAATTTTTTTTATCATTCGATTATCAGAACGATATAAAGAAAGTCATGCGATTGTGGTAACGATCAAAGTTCATACGATTGCAAAAAAAAAAACGACATAACGCGATTCATTATTTTTATGTGGTTTTTGGCTGTGCTGTTGAACCATAGTCATTCGGGCAAATCTTCAGATTTATCGTTCCACCAATGGGGTCCAACCCATTCTCTGTAGGAACGTAGCGAACCCTCCTTTTCCCTATTCCAAAACGTGCGCCCTTTTCACGTACGTCCGAATCACGAGTGTATTTCTCTTTCACTTTCAATCTTGTACCTTGCGTGAAATTTATTAGGCGTTATTTTTCTTTTTTATTTCGTAGTAAAGAAAATAAAATGAAGACAAAGGGAAAAATAGAAAAAAAATCTATCCATACAGTTTGATTTATATTTTATTTATAATAAATTAATAATATATATATATTCACAATTTTAAATAAAACATTTTTTTCTCTATGATAGATTTTGATTTTTCTCGCATTTTTTATTTTTATTGATATTCACGATATTGAATGCAAATAACCATTGAAAATAAGCAAAAAGTATTGCATGACGAGTGCATAGGATATACATTTGGTTTTCTAGTTATTGATTATTCAAGAAAATGTTTCAAGTGACCGCCTTGTGTTAGAATTTTCTTGAATTTTTAACTATCTCGATAAATGGAGTCTGCATGCAATCTACAAAAGTAATGAGAGATCGTATCTGCCGAATTCAATTTTGAAGCACAAAATAAGAAGAAAGTAAATAAAAACAGATAATAGTTTGTAAAATTCAAATATTCTATTCAACGTATATATGGGGATCGAAAAATATATATATATCGGTCAGAGTATTAAAGAATCAAAGATTACTTTTAATAATACATATTGGTCGTCTTTAGCTTTCAACGAAACTAGTTCAGACCAAAAGAAATTGAACAAGTTCGATTAAAAATTGAAAAGCGACAGGTTGAAGGAACGAACTATCATCTCATGAAGTTTCCGACTGGTGTTTCGGAGGTGGTGACCCTCCGTTTGGACGATGTTGTTGGGGAAGGGTCCATTTTCGAAATTCTTTCTCTCGCCTCGGTACAATCGATGCGATAGAACGACTAAACTTGCCCATTCGGCTTGCACTCGAACGTTTTCCACGATGTAGCAATGGTAGAAGGGATGGTACAAGGGAAAGAGGGTGGCCGATGGTAAATCTTGTCGCCAAAAAGAGGGTCCGAAGAATAGAATGGAAAGCTCTTAGTCTATACACGATCTCCTCTCCTCTCCTCTCCTCTCTCTCTCTCTCTCTCTTAAATTTCTGTTTAGAATTTTGACAGTGATTTCCTCTTAAGTGAAAACGATTTTAAACGCCACGTGTCTCCTTTCAAAATGAACCGGCTCTTTTTTTTCTTTACTCTTTTCAACTTCTTCAGAATTATTTTCTTTTCTTTTATATGTTTCTTCTTCTCTCTTTCTTTATTTAAACAAACTTTTAATATTCGTCGTCTTAAATTGTTTGTAATACATTGATCGAGATGATTCGGATTTGAGACACCGAAGCGAGTAGACGTGTCACGCGCGAGTTAGAACGCGAGTGTAAACAAACCGTGATTATAGTGAATGGTTCAAGGTATTAATTTAAAGTTCCACTGTAAAATTTAACTGCTATCTTATAAGTGAATAAATAACGCATTCAAACTGCTTTTGCAGTTTGAAATGCAAGAACAATCCAACAACATGGCTTCTGACAACAGGGGTCAATTATATAAAACTGCACTACAAAAAAATACAGCATCATACGCCAATGTTACCTCTCAATACACCAGTCCAAAGAAAGAACAAGCAATAATACTTGACTCAATCGAAGGTTTTTCTAATGATGATTATATTGATGGTTTAGAGAATATTATAAATCCTCTGGAAATACGCTACATTTCTAAAATATCTGGCGCTCGTGTATGTATATTTCTATCCAGTGAAGCTTTAGTTGATACTCTTATAAATAAAACTGTGCAAGTTAAAAACATGAAATTAAAAGTAAGACCGTTAATTGAAAAAAATAAAAGAGTAGTAATATCTAACGTTAATCCAGTCATTCCGAATTCAGTGTTACTTGAAGAACTTAAACATGCAGGCATCAATCCAGTATCAAACATACATAGCTTAAGAGCAGGATTAATAAAACCAGGCAGGGCACACATTCTTTCCTTTAGACGACAATGTTACATAAGAGAAGAAGAAGAAAGTTTATTACCAGAGTCGCTTCAAATCAGCTTTGACAACGTTACGTATTGGATTTTCTTAAGCACAGATACAACACATTGTTTTCTTTGTAAACAAAGCGGCCATATAGCTAAGACGTGTAATAAATACACTGAAGACGTAAGTTTGAATACGAATAACAACAACGATACGTTAACAGCAGATAACTTAACGGACACTTTGAAACCAAATAAACTTGTAAACACATTGAAAAGGCCACCTTCTTCTACTGTATCAGAAGTAACTACAGAAAATCAAGTATTGTATGAAACAGCTAAAAAACTCTTAGAGAAACCATCTGAGGAATGGTGCTTACCTAAGCCTAAGTCCAAAAAAACAAAAATAGTTCATGATCATTCGAATGACTCTCAGTCAGATATGTCAGATGTGGAAAGTAATATAAATCATCAAGAGGCACTTTTACCAGCAAAATTAGCACTGGAAAATTCAAGAGAAAAATGTATTATTCCCTTTACAGAGTTTGAAGAATTTTTCGCTGCTTCATATGGCGTTCATGACGTTATAGACTTAGCTAAAAAGTACACTGAAAACTCAAGACGCTTAGCTGATATGATTGATAAAATTTATCCTCACGTTATACATCGAAGTGCTAAATCAAGGCTTAGTAGAATTAAAAAAAACTTTTAAGAATGTAAGTGCTGCCTTATACAATTTTAATACTTATTAAAATGGCTAAGTTGTGTGATAAAAATTTAAAAATACTATACTGGAACTGTCACTCTATTTCTGAAAAAGAAGAAGAAGTACGTCACTTGCTAACTGACTTAGACATTCTATTATGTGTCGAAACATGGCTCACCAAAAACATCGAATTTCCTGGATTTAGAACATTCCAAAAAAATAGGCTACATTCAAGAGGAGGAGGTATTCTAATTTTAGTACGCAAAAACCTGATATGCTATGAAATTAAAAATTTAAGAGTGCCGGACATAAGTGTTGAATTAATGGGAATAAGTATTCAAAATGTTAAACCTGCCATTGATATATTTGCGTGTTATAGAGCCCCAGGTGGAATCTTATCTGAGTCACAGTGGGATACGGTTATTAATAATATAGATAATACTAAATTTACTCTCTTCGCGGGAGATTTTAATTCACACCATACAATCTGGAATTGTCCAAAAAATGATTCTAATGGTGAAAATTTACTAGAAAGTATTAATAAATCTAATCTTTTATTACACAATACAGATACTATAACATACATTCGCGAACCAATTAACTATACATCCAATTTAGACCTCATTTTTTCTAGTATTAATCTAGCTGATAAATTACATGTACAGGTCAAAGATGAAACTTGTGGCTCCGATCACTTTCCTGTTAATATAGACGTAAATATTCAAAAATCGGTTTATAATAAAAGAAGTTTCAGACTTAAATCTATGAAAACTAATTGGACCCTATTTCTAGAAGTATTGGAATTAAATTATGTAAAATTATTTACTGTAGAGTATGAAAGCTCTAACGCAAGCTCAAAATATTCAATTCTCACTGATTTAATAGTTAATGCACTTCAAAAAAGCACTCCAGAGAAAAAACTTGTCAATAATAATATACACAGAAATCCTGTTTCTTGGTGGGATCCAGAGTGTGAAAAAGCCTTAAGACTCAGAAAAGCTTCTTTTAAAAAATGGCGGTTTTCCAAAAGTATGAATGATCTTATAGATTATAAAAAGAACTGTGCTATTGTAAGACGTTTATTCAAAACAAAACGTAGAGAAAATTATAAAAAATTTGCAGAAAAAATCAATATACATACTAGTCAAAGCTACGTTTGGAATACTTGTAAAATAATGAAAAATAAATACACAAGAATAAGGCCTTGTCACACAACAGAAAACCATCAAACCGATGATTGTTTATTAGGCACAGCCCTAAATAAAATTAGTCCATCTTGGTGCCATACTGATCCTAATTTTTTACCAAATTGTGAAAAGAATGAAATGCTTAGTAAATCATTTAATTTCTCAGAATTTAATATTGCCTTAGATAGTAGAAACATACATTCTAGTCCGGGTATGGATGGAATAGACTACGAAGTGCTAAAAAAACTACCTGTTAAATATAAACTTATCCTATTAGACATATTCAATGAAATGTATAGTACTAATAACTACCCTGTTTCTTGGACAGACGTATATGTACATTTTGTCAAAAAACCAGATGGTACAGGCATGAGACCAATAAGTCTAACGCAGTGTCTATGTAAACTCTTTGAAACGTTAATAAAAAATCGTTTGCAATGGTGGGTTGAGAAAAAAAAAATTCTTCCAAAAAGCCAAATCGGATTTAGAAAAGGGCAATCAACATCAGATAATCTATTAAGTCTAGCCCTTCAGGTAGAAGAATCATTTATTAACAAAAAAGACACTTTAGCTGCTTTTCTTGATGTCAGTGGAGCATTTGACAATGTCAACATTGAAATTCTATTACTTAAAATCGCACAAATAGGCTGTCCACAAGAATTGACTAAATTTATAAAATTTATTACATCCGAAAGATCAATATACACTGATAAAACAGGTAATAAAGCTAGAAAAGTTTATAAAGGAGTGCCTCAAGGTGGTGTGCTTAGTCCCCTACTATACTGTATATATGTTTCTAACGTTATTGATAGGATTCCAAAAAGTGTAAAGATATCACAATTTGCAGATGACATTGCACTTTACTGCAATAGAGGTTCTTTTGAAACAAGTAAAAGACTGCTTGAAAAAGCGTTAAAACAAATGTTCGAAAATCTTTGTGAACTGGGGCTCTCTTTAAACGAGTCAAAAACAATTTTTATACATTTTAACAATCGCAACATTAAGCCTGGCGAAACTAAAATAAATATTAACAATACGATCATAAAATCTAGTAACCACGCACGATTTCTTGGAGTTTTATTTGACTATAAATTAACATTTAAAGAACATGTAAATAAAGTATTGAACAAATGTACAAAAGCAATAAATATCATTAAATTCTTGCGAGGTACTAAATGGGGTGCAGATCCTGAAACTCTAATTATTATGTATAAAAGTTTTGTACGATCAATCATTGATTACGCTAGCTTTGTCTACTTTCCCATACAAAAAACTCAAATAGAGAAACTAGAAAAATTACAATATATGGCTATAAGACTAGCCTTAGGATACAGAATCAGCACCCCAACTAATATTCTTATCTCCGAATCAAAACTAACCTTTATACAAGAACGTACTATATATTTATGCAATAGTTACTTGTACAAGATTGCCTCAAATACTAGTTTAAACATATATGAAGATGTTTTTGATTTTAAAAAACAGATAGAATGTAAGGAACATTTGTTTGTAAATAATAAACGTATTTTTGTGAATTGCATAAAAAATATCAATCAAGTAGACTCTCTTATATTCAAAAGCGATTACTATATCTGTTACAAGCATGCATATGATATAATAATAGGTGATATAAATATCGATTTCGAATTTGGTAAAAAATTAAAAAGTTCTAATGATCCTAACTTGCTGGTGGACGAACTTACTAAAGATAGAAATACGTATGCAATATATACTGATGGGAGTAAATCAGAAAATTCTAACTCTGTTGGTAGCGCTTGCATCTGTCCGAAATTAAATATAAGTATTCTGACTAGCTCCAACAAACATGCTTCAATATTTACTGCTGAATGCATAGCCTTATCGAATGCAATCGACATTACTTTGAATCGTCCACACTGTAACTTTTTAATTTTTACTGATTCTTTAAGCACTTTAGTTTCATTAAAAAATTGTAAAAATAGTGTACATACAAACCCTTATATATACGAAATCAAAAAGAAAATCCTTGCATCAAACAAAAAGCGCAATGAAAATTGTAAAATTAAGCTTGTCTGGGTACCGTCCCATATAGGTATCAAAGGTAATGAAGAAGCTGATGCTAAAGCTAAATTAGTATCTGGAAAACCCTTCTCAACTCATGTTAAAATTCCGTATACTGACTTCAAAGAACTAGCAAAAAAAAGCTTTTACGGCCACTAATAACATAATTATTGAAGAAGGTCGTACAAAAGGTTCTGAATTCTTCCAAAAGTATCATAACACTAAAGCGAAACTTTGGTTCAAAAATAAAAAATTACCACGTAAATTTATAGCTACAATTAACAGATGTAGATCTGGCCATTATAGTTTAAATGCATCGTTAATAAAAATCAATGTCACTAATGATCCGTCTTGTAATTGCGGTTACCAACAACAAACTCTTGACCACATACTTTGGCAGTGTCCTCTGTATGAGGAACAACGAAAAAAGTTTAAAAAGAGGCTTCACAAAGTTAAACTAGCCCAACCTCTAGCATCTTTTGTTTTGCTCCATTCTCCTACAAGGTATATTTGTAATAGTTTCTGTAATTACCTCGAAGACTGTAATCTTAACTTGTAGGCATGCGATTATAAAGTAATGTATTTGTATATCTTCTTTTTTCAATAAACTACACAAAATAATCTCTCTTTAGAGATTAAAATTGTTTATATAAAAAAAAAAAAAAAAAAAAAAAAACATTGATCGAGATCAATTCTATCGTTTTCGATGTAATTCTCCAAAAAATTGTATAAATAAATAAGAAATTGCCTGCAAATGTAATATTTTTGAAAGACATTTCAATGAACTAAAAAAACACGTCGAACTATTAATGGAAGCATATCGATGACAATATCAGTGTAATAAAAGTGTAAGAAAGAGAAAGTGAGTTTCACTTGTTAGTTTAGAGCACGAAGTTACATCAACTCCCAGTCGGTTAGTATAATGGACGTTTCCTTGGCTATATAGTCGGGTTTGGATTAATGGTGCTAAAGGAAGTAAGAAGAGGCGTCGAGGATCATGTCAGCCTAGAAAATACGAACCATCGTGATGCGTAAATAGTTCTCAATGAGATTACTTCAACCCTAAGAAATCCTTTCCATATTTTTTTGCTCACAAATGATTCTCAAAAGGATTCAAAAATTCTATTAATTATTTTTATTATTAACACGTTCCGTGCCACAAGCCCTTTTTACCTGACTTATCATTCAGGGCATTTAATTTTGCTTTAATAAAATCAATCACATTACATGTAATTATTAATTATTGTAAATATAACAATTAAACAAACTTATGTGTTTTGTTCTAAAATGGAATTGTGGTATTTCTGCTAATAAAATGCACGACGATATTAACGAACTAACATATTATCAAATGATCATCAATTCTCATGACGTAAAATTAACTTTAACAATTACAAAGTATAAATATAAGATTACAACCTTCAGTTTTTTGTATCACGATTGACTTTTAAAAGCTTGTTAGATATCAAATGAAAAAACACTCATTCTTGTTGAAGTCAACATCATGGTTAGAACTTACGTTGAATGTTTCCTTTTTTCGAAATTCTGAGACGGATGCGAAAAGAAAGGTTTTCTCCCTACAAAAAGGGAAACCCTATTGTTGTCCATCTATAAAAGTCTTGATTGTCCCTTCAAACGCACGACAACATTTCCACGAAGTCGTCTTATATTCGCAAAAATGATGAAACAAACAAACATACTCACTGTTTCATTCTCTCTCTGTGGTTTCACGAAATTTCCCGACCAGAATATTAATCGTCACGATGGTGAAGAAAAATAGACATTTTTTCCGCAATATTTCTCAACAAATTTTCCACAATATTTCTTCTCTCTCACTCACACGAGCCTGTATAAAATATAACTTACCGCAAAATGTTATAAATCGGTCCGGAAAAACGAATTGATTGACATTGTCGATAAGCCCATCGTATTTTATAGATACATGTATTGATTAATAAAATGAAAATATGATTATTATAGAACCAAGGGAGAGAGAGACTATGATTACCAACGTCAACGTCACTAACCACGGAGTTAATATACTCTGTCGTGTACCTCCAAACTCTACGGGATCCTCTTCAATATTATCTCTTTACCAAACCAAAACGGTACAACGTTGAATATTAGCCCTAGGTGTTGGAATTGGCAAGTATGTGAGCAAACGCATTTCAACCTGCAATTTTTCAATGGGATTATCTATAAAGAAGATTACACGGAAAATAATATTAAAGTTGATAGGGTGTATAACGTCCCAACCCGCCATCATACGTTGTTATCGCGTTTTACGACCAAGCAAAAATATTCTAGATAAAAGAATTGCCATTAAAGGAAATTAGCAAGGAAGTTGGTTTTAACCGAGTCTTTGATTTATACATTCTTTTTGTTATAAAAAATATAAATTAAAGATTTTGAAAAAAAGAATAAAATAAAAGAGAGAAATTCAATTGAATCTATGATAAACGTTCGTGAAATATGCAAAAGTACGATGAGCGTACAATACAGTAACGCACTATGGGGTTAATGCCTACTACCATTGTACAATATATGTTTGCTTCATCTATATGTTTCCCATTATTTTTATACTTTTTTTGTTTTTTACTTTTTTTTATTGACACACACCTTTGTCTTTTCAGCTATGGGTGCAAAACGCGTCGGCTCGTAAAATAGTGCGGCATTGTATTACGCGATATGGTCAACAGCACAGCGATTATTTATTGCCCACGCATAGACTAATAAAGTGGAACAAACGAACAACGTACCCGTATCTGTAGGCTTTAAAAAAATTTTTTACGAGTTTTTACGTTGCAGTCTCATGCCCCGTATATGAGCGTAACCGTAAAGTTAAGTAATCCGTAACATGAAATATGCACGAAAAACTAGTACGTTTCATGAGAAAAATACACTTTCAAATGAAAAATATTTAAATATTTAAAGAACAAATGTTTAGTCACTTCTATCTCAATTTTTTCTTTCAGATAATATCAAATTTCAAATGTATTTATTCATTTTAAAAAGGTTTTAATTAAAGGTAATATCAAATTTTATCGAGCAAATAATTACGAGGAAATAATTTGCGTTATGACAATTTATGAGACAGGGGAATATGATTATAGTCTATTTAGGTGTTAGATGACCGGAAAATCAGATAAACGAAATGGGTTCATTCTTGTATTAAACCTACAAACAAACATAAGATTAACCATTAACGAACTATAAATCTATGCTAGTAAAGAACATTTAATACTTTTGCCGAGAATGTAGCTATCAAACGAGAAACAACTAGTTCATAATAATTAAAACAGTAATTACATAGCGTTAATACTTATTACGAATATGCATAACGAGCATAGTTGATTTCTACATTACAAATGTAGTATCAGAACGGTTGTTAAATTGTTATTGATTAGATAAAAATGAAACAACGTATACCATTATGACAAACGAATATTAATTAACAATATGCACCAACGTGGAACAATCGGCACTTACCCGACAATATTTTCATGGCACCAACATAAAGCCACCAGCACTTACTCAAAAATTTTCGCATGACACCATCGTAAAGCCACTGGATGTCACAGTGTTAATATTATTCTCGTTAAGTATGATTGGTGACAATATGGGTATTTTATTTTGATCGATAGAATATGAAGAAAATAAACAAAATAATGTGTTAAGGAGGTGTATCAAAACTCATTCATTATACATGGCATACCTACGTTCAAATTGTAATCCAATATACTGACTACAGCCCCACGCGTGCGTACTTTTCCGACAGGACTCTTCTTTCACTATTGTACTGAGCAAATATTCATGAATTTTCGTCGCTTTTAATAAAGTCCATCCCCGCCCCCCAACCTACTGAAGTTCTTTTACTAAATTTTTTTTTTTTTTTTTTACAAAACATAATACTCACGTACTATAGAAAGTACGCATATAATATGTTGGTTTATTATTAATTAAATTTCAAATTATCGTCATATAAAATAGCTAATTACACGATGAAAATACACCATATACGCGTGCTCCAGTTTGTAATTATTTTTCTAACCCCCACCCTCACTCCAAACAAAAAATTAATAGAATAATTACGAACACTAAACGATTAAAAAAATAAATAATAAATATATATATATTTATATATATATGTGATAACAGGAATAGTTGAATGTAAGATGTGGTTGAGATCGATTACTTTACCTTTCAATCTACTTTGCTTTTAGAAAAAAACCTAATCGTAGTCAGCCGCGTTTGCGAGCGCACGCGCACATGCTTTTACTTTCAAAGGACCTATAATTCTATTTCTCGTTTCTCGCGTTCAAAGAGCAACAGCAACGTTTCCGCTCGAAGAATACCAAATACGGGAAATAGTGGCGCGCTTTTACCAAATAAAAATCGATTCCAGGGCTTACCGAGAAAGCGAGCCGCGAAACTACGAGGATCGACTAACTCTTTCTCTCTCTCTCTCTCTCTCTCTCTCTCTCTCTCTCTCTGTCTTTCTCTCTCTTTTTCTAACTTATGAGAAAAAGTTTGACTCGAATGAAAATTTCCATTCGCGTCGTGAAGGATATCGTCTCTGACTTTTCTCTTTCTCTTTCTCTCTTTTACCATTTTATTGATCCAAAAGATCTTAGCTTTCGGGAAATCGAAAAGTTTCTTTTTCACACGCTTCGATATTCCTTTCAGGAAAAGAATTTTTCAACCAAAAGATGTGAGGAGAGTAGAGTGGGAGAGGAAGCATTGAAGTTGCATCGTTGCATTCTTATGTGAAAAATCTATGCAAAAGATGTCCACTGTGATACACATGTATAAATGTGTCGTTGATGCAACCAAAAACACTGTATTCGATACTTTCAGCTTATCGGTCATAACTGTGATCATTATCATTCGTAGAAATTTCCGTAAGCAACGAGATCAACCACGATTTTATCGAAACATTCACCCCTATACGGCAGAGTTAATAGAAACCTCTCGAAATCGATGACGTAGATTTAACACAATTACAAGGACACTGAATAGATCGATAGATCGAACTATCGATGAACAAATAGTCTCGGTAAACATAGTGATTTGTCATACATTTGAAAATCTCATTCCACTAACAAAGAATATCATTCATTGTAAAATGCTTTGTGTTTTGTAAGAATGAAAGTAAAAAAAAAAAAAGAGTACAGTGATTTTGGTTAGAATGTCGATGATCAAAAAAAAAAATAAATAAATAAAAGAAAACGTTTCTAACTTCAACGATAGACGACAGTTCATTTATTCTGTAAAGTTTTTTAATCTATTGCCTGAGAGTTTATTAAAGGGTTGACATTCCTACTAAAAAAAAAGTTTCTTTCTTTTGGTTTTTTTTTTATTTTTTGTACTTTTATTTAAAAAAAGAAATGAAAATAAAAAGAACACAGGAATATCCTTGAACTATCTGTGCTCGTGGTAAACCGATAACGAGTTATCGAGTTTTGTCAGACGATTTTTTTTTTTGTCCTTTCTCTTTTGTTATTTATTTATTTACTCAGTTTGTAAAGAGAACCTACGTTTTAAATGGTTTCAATTTTAAGGCAGCACGTTCGACATTCTTTACGTTTTTATCAGACATATTTTTTTTATAAAATTCAATAATAATAACACAAGGATAGTCTCAAAGAAAAATTTGTTTCCCCGTACAAGTATTTTTCATATAATAATAATAATAATAAAAATAATAATAATAAACTCGATGTAAGCTTAAAATATTCAATTATCGAGTTTATTATTATAATTTACAACATTTAAAAAAAAAAATGAATTCATCCCTCTATTGATGGTAAACATTCCATGGAAAAACTTCCACGCTACTTTTCTTTTCAAGAAAAATCGTTGAATTTCTTTTTCGCACAAGGTGCATATCCTTAGTTCTGTTTGGAATTTAAAAGAGAAAATCCCTTGAGTTCATATCGATTATATGACGAATCTTGAACATTCAAAGATAGAGAAAAATCGACGTCGATCGTACTTTGAAAAAAAAAAAAAAAAATGTTAGAAAGAAAAATAGAAAAGAAGAGACAGAGAACGTTGACAAACTCTCTCGTCCCATCGGCAAAGCAACCCTCGTATTTGCCTCTAGTATACTTCGCACGTCGAAGGGGCGAAATCACATTCGTGCACGTTTACGAACGCCCATAGGATGAATTTACATTTACAAATAAACGTGTGTGTTCTTGACGCCGTCCGATTTCAAATTGAATGCCGAAGAAATAAAAACGAAATTAATTACACAGATATTTAATAATTGAAATGTTTATATTGTAATTTTTAACCCTTTAAGTGCTGAATACTTTTAACTAAAACGTTTTATAGGAAAGGAATAATTTATTATTAACTAAATTCTCTAATAATAAATTATATTCAATAATTAAAGTTTTTCTTTCTGAATATAATTTTATTTTACATTAATATTAACAAACACGTATATGCGTCGATTGATAACTTTGATAATTTTTACCAAACGCATATATGCGTCTATAGCACTGTAAGGGTTAAAAACACGAAGTATAATAAATTCTATGTATCGAAATACACGGTTATACTACTAGCTCATTGTTCTCTTTGCAAATACTAAATTCATTTAAATAAAAAATCCGATTATTCGAAGGATGAATTAACAAGTAAAAAATAAAAGAAAAATAGAGAGAGAGAGAAAGATTCTACGCCATTGAGAAAAAATGCACGAGCAGTTGCACATTACAAGTACCCCGGACACACGTATGATGTGGATAGCCAAACGCTTATTTTCTTTCATTTTCTGTTTACGCACGTGACTGCATGACCGCGCACATGAGCACGCAAAGGCAAAAACAAGGTATGTGAATGTACCGAGAGAACGAACTTACACTAACACTAGTATAACCATATACATATATATATACCGTTTTCAGAATCAACCTCTTCATTCTACGCTCTCATGGACACTTCTAATAAGATTTACTGGCATTACGCGCGTGCACGCAAGCAACCAAGCACAGACACGCTTTATTTCTACCTTTACGCCCAAAAATTTTAACTTTATGAGTGAGAGAGAGAGAGAGAGAGAGAGAGAGAGAGAGAAAGAGACGTTTATTAAAAATTTTCGTTTTACTTTCTTTATCGGTTAATACTTTTCATACGTTAGTGTGTTGATTTTCTATTTAAACAAAAATTTCGCTTAAAGATACACACACATTTAACCTATTCGCTATATGCGTGTGTTCCGCGGCGCTACTTCAACTGTATAGGCTGCTAATACATTCAGCATCGAAACTGCACTTTATTTCTGAATAATTTTGTTACTGATGTTAACGATTTTTATTAATTGAAAGAAACAAAACACTAAAATTACACGCAATGGGATATTTGATGTGCTACAACTGCACAATGTATAATACGCAGCATTTTATGGAGAGCCATTATAGTGGCCCATAGTAAAGAAAGGGTTAAGTGTCACGGTATTCTTTCGAGAATACATTTACACATCGTTACATCGATTTATAATTATTTCACATAAAAAAATGTGTCAATGAGATCGTACAGCGTATGAAAAAAGTAAAAAAGAAGAATATTGAACTTTTCGTTCGAAAAGAATGGCTAGGGCAATGCACTTGAATGCGATGTACCGTTTCCTCTCTTTCGTGACATTAAAGGGGATATATTTCGAATCCATCGAATATCAAAACGAATAAGATATCTTTCATCACGACAATTCATTTAATTTTCTTTCAAATGAAATCTTTTCATCAGAAGATCATCAGTTGTCAATATTCGTTAATCAATTAAATCCAATTATATGGTTTAAACAATAATTCGATTGTCACTAGTGATACTGTTAGTGCTAACAATAGGAATCTAGAAACTATCAGAGCAACAGACAGCAGCATACAGAGAGATACAAAATCGTTTGTGTAACACGCACGAACGCTTCGTCCTTGTCGATTTGTACACGTGACTGAACGCGTGTACGCACATAGTACAGTAGTAACATCAGCTTCAGAATACGACAGATGCACGTGAAAATGGCATAGACAGAGATAGAGACTATGTGTATGTATGTATGTATGTATATATGTGTATGAGAGAGACAGAGAGAGATAGAGATGAAGAGAATAGCGTCACCTCGATTATCCCAGGATCCTAGGTCCAGAGAGCTTCGAGAATCACCACCATCATTCTATTCTACTCTCATCTTCGCATTCTGTCTTTCTCTCTCTCTCTCTCTCTCTCTCTCTCTCTTCCACTATTTCATAGCAATAACATCCGGACCGGTGGTGGCAAAGGATAATAAACTTGAGAGTTGGCAATCGCTTTTCGACGTTGGGCGCGGGTACGCGAACTTCTGACGAACCAATTAGAGAAGCAGACGCCGGGCAA